>NC_088363.1:14922545-14940045 GCF_034508935.2 Berghia stephanieae
GAATAGCTGGATCTGCTAAATCTTAGTACATTTCTATGGTTATATAAATTTCAGCGTTCCATTCAAAAAGCAACAAACAAAATCGATTTTCCGTTTAGAAATCGGGATATATACCGAAACTACTCCATGCGTTAAGGACTAGCGTAAGTCAGAAATTAAGACAATAAAATGTAAGTTGCTTAGTTGTTAAATTAATCATCTGAATCTAAAAGTTAGTAGAATAATTTAAAACAACAGAAACAAAAAAACAAACAATAAAAGCACACACACACCAAAACAAAACAATAAACAACCCCCCCCCCACAAATAAACAAAACAAACAAACATTGACAAAAAAAAAACAAACAAAAAAAAACAACAAACAAACAAAAAGCACCCCCCCCCCAACAAAAAAAAAAACAAAAACCAAAAACAAAAAAACAAAAACAAAAAAAAAACAACAACAACAAAAGCAAAACAAAACTTGAGTATTTATATAGAGCAATATCCACAAAATGCACTCAAAGCGCTTTACAAGGGGTCCCTAACCAACAGCAACACTTAGCATTTATGACGAGACATGATGCCTGTTAGGCAATATTACATTTCAAATAAAACGACCAGGTATTCTTTTCACAATTGAGGATGGTGAGAGAATGTGAATAAAGAGCCTTTTCCAAAGAATCAATTATGCGTCACCATAGTGAGACTCGAACCCTGGACTTCCGATCCAAAGTTGAATGTCGTACCACAAACATGCATAGCTAAACGCAATGCTCTTATGTATTCAATGATATTACCATTTGGTTTTGTGTACCGTGCTGAAAGACTAGGTCTAATTGACATTTGAAGACGTAACTGCTTATCTTTAGAATCACGGAGGCATTAACCGGGATGTGAATTGCCTGCCTTTATAATATATTTTTGATATTGATAATTTAAATAAATTAAAAATTTAAGTAAAATATAACAGTCTGTGTTTATTGTCATTGTGTTTGTATTTAATATTATATATATTTCCATCAAGTACCTCAGTGTTACAATAAACTTTTAAGTTGTTAACTTTAAACTAAGTTGGCTCTTATGTTGTCCAGATCCTAATGTGGGGGCCCGAGCCAACTAATTTAACAATCAAAGATAGTGGTTGATAGGGCTGAGGGTGGATAACCCAGCTTCATTCTAGAATGAGCCTGTTTCATTTCATGGCAATGGTAAGGCTACAATTTGTAATTTCGCTCATTAAAACTTATCTTTCACCCCGGCTTCAACCTCCATGTTGTGTATAATTGTTATCTGATAAATATTCTAATGCAAAATTCTTTCTTTGGTGGGTCTGACTCGATTTGCATGAAAATCAACTTTTCTCAATAAAGACCATCCACCTGTGATCGTCCTCTCTCTCTCTCTCTCTCTCTCTCTCTCTCTCTCTCTCTCTCTCTCTCTCTCTCTCTCTCTCTCTCTCTCCCTCTCTCTCTCTCTCTCTCTCTCTCTTTTATATATATATATATATATTATATATATATATATATATATATATATATATATATATTTAAAATAAAATAAAATGGAGTCACTCACATAAAGCCGAAACAAGTGTTTCTGTAGTTATTTATATACGTCTTCAGTCGGCTTCATACTTTCCGTAGAAATGCCGCCGACTGAAGACGTGGATAAATAACCACAGAAACACGTGTTTCGGCTTTATGTGAGTGACTCCATTTTATTTTATTTTACATTATCTCTAACTAACGTTATCGAGCACTCTCGTACCTACAAGTACCCACCAACACTTATAAATATATATATTCTGCGGACAATATGCCAACTGACGACGTGGATGAAAACCACAGAAACATATGTTTTAGCCACATATATATGTGAGTGATCCCATTTATATTTTATATTAGCTCTAACCATCATTATCGAGCACTTTCGTACCTGGTGTACCCACCAACACTCATATATATATATATATATATATATATATATATATATATATATATATATATATATATATATATATATATATATATATAGAGCTATTTACAACAAAATCCGTCATGAATTGAATTTTAATTCAAAATGAAAACCATGGCCGTGATTTTATATATATTATATATATATATATATATATATATATTTTATATATATATATATATATATATATATATATATATATATATATATATATATATATATATATATATATATATATATATATATATTCTGTCTTTCCGTGCTCATGCACAGTTTACAACTCTGAATATCAGGGTGGGCATGAGATTCCGTAACTATCTTACCTTAATAATACTTCCGGTGTGAAGAATACACTCAGTATCTATCTACTCTTAGGCCTAATGTTAGCATGTACACTTCTTTATGGCCAACAACATTTCAATGTGGAATAGTGCTGGGATTACCCGCCCAAATCATTACCCGGGTATTACCGGGTTTTATTTATTCTTTAAATTTTTTAATGTTTTTATTCTTTAATTTTTTTTTATTCATTTATTATTTATTATTTATTACAACAAATGAAACGAAAGTAAGAAACAAGGATAATTAATTACAATGAAACCAAAATAAATAAATAAATAAATAAATTTTAAAAATACCTGAGATTCCTTTAACAGATAAGAACTAATATAGTCTTAATCTGTTGATTCCAAAATTGAATCAAATGTGTGTTAACAAATAAAACAAAAAAATCAATGTAATTGAAAAATAAAAGAGGAAAATCTTTTGAAAAAAGGTCATGTGAATGTAAATATGTAAGATCAAAATTGTATTACATCCAATTATCACTCAGTTCGGTTTCCATTTGTTGAAGCGGGTACCCGCTACCCGTCCCTTTTACTCGAGTACCCGGTTTAACTTTATAGAGCAGTATAATTAGGTGCCCCAAACGTAAACAAAGGTCTAGAAGCACATGGCAAAACACATGTTCCTGTCTTGACAGCTCACGTTCCAATGTAAATTATAGAAAAAAATAACCTTTAAAATTTGGCTGTTAGGTGGCAAAAGAAACACATATTCATAAATACTCAATCATGCATCAAACAATGTCTAGATATGGATATTTTATGGAACAAAAGGTAAAATTTATCAAAAGTTACAGTCTATCTATTTTTAGACCATAGCAAATTATTGCGCTGGTGTGAACAAAATAAAAATTATTCGGAGCCTGATTTTCAGAATAATTTAGCCTTATATTATTATTTCTGCAACTGTTAGATTTTATGTAAACATATTTTCAATACTGAAAGTGTATTGCCTACAACTCAAACTACAAAATTGGGAGACCTATATTGTGCGTAAATTTTTCCGGTCCCTAACGAAAATCACCAGCAACTTGTTATTGTTTACGTTTGGGGCACCTAATTATACTGCTCTATTACCCGCGAGTACCCGCGGGTACCCGGGTACCCGCCCAGCACTAATGTGGAACAATATGGCTGTTACTTGCAACCATGATCCTGTCACTGTTCACAAATCTACAAGTTAAAATGTTTACCACCAAATTTAGGAACAATCGTGTATGTTTTACGCTTATAATTAATAAAACTTAATGTTTTTTCATAAAGAGGTGACAATTTTAAACTTTATAATTTGAACTGAAAATGTTTCCTTTGTGTAAATTTGTGCGTCATTGTCAGCCTCTTCTCCTTCCACTTCCACTCCACCACTAGACATGCATTTCAAGACAAAACAACTTCATTTTTGTCGATCAAAAGTCACGGCCATGGTTTTCATTTTGAATTAAAATTCAATTCATGACGGATTTTGTTGTAAATAGCTCATATTATTGCCAACAAAGAGTTTAAAACGTCAAAATGAAAAACACTCTGGTCCTGGCAGTGGCAGTGCGAGTAGGAGCGCTGGCGATGGGCCCCTGGTCCTGACTCGAGTGTCGAGTCTGACATAGGAGACGGCGTGGGATGACACGGGAACATAATAAATATAACGATAATTATAATGAAATAATGATAATGTCGTTGATGATAAAGCATTCACTTCACAATATTGTATATCAAAAGTAAACGAGCGACACTCCTAACTAACTCTAACGCTTCTCTCACTCAAGGTAGAGCGACAACTTCTTTTTAAGTTTAACTTTAAGCCTAAGCAAGAACTAACTCTAACTCTAACTTAGTAATAATGAGTAACTATCGTTCCAGCATTTTGTTTATCGCCAAATACAGGGTCACTAAAATTATAGAGATACCTTTTTTTCTGCTTAAAATGTGCAATTTACATGAAATTTTTTGAACAAAACAGAGAAGTGGCATAATTTTATCTAAAATAAACATGGCCTGGTTAAATATATCCACAAATAGGGTGGGTCTGTAGCACAGTGGTTGAGCTGTTCTTGATTGGAAGGTTCTGGGTTCAAATCCCAGCGGGACAACTATATTTTTCAATATAAATTTTTTTTTTACTTCTATTTATCTGTTTTCTTCTTATCTAGTATTATTTTTTAAAATTTACTTTATATTATTGTCAATTGCCAAGGAGTGAGTCCTTGGTAGTTGATGGGTCAAATTGGAACTCTTCGGCTGCATTGTGATTTCAGTTGAGCCTCGATTGGTTCGCATATGAATCTTAAATCCTGTGACTTCCTTCCAATAGTTCATTCCTTGTCAATCGTTGTGGACAGGATCCGAGTCTACACTCGTTGACATTTGTTTTTATTTTTTATGTCTTTTTACGAATTCAAATTCAAAGACAAGTTAAAATCATATCAAAACAAAAATTACTGTTGTTTTCTGATTCAGCAGAAATACACAGAAGGACGAAGTGGCAAATCCCTGCCAAGTCCTAGATCAAAAAAAAAAAAGATTAATAGCTGGCAGTTAAAGTCTTTGACAGAAAGAGGAAATATGAGAGAGAGAGAGAGTGATCAGTGCTTATGGTTTTCCTCGGGGGAAGAATTTCCTCCTTTTAAAAAATATTCCCTTATCAAAAGTTCTGGTAGTGAGAGTGAGAGACTTGATGTGTGGTGGAAGCGATAGGTTGTTTCCCAACATCCAGAAGAAAGCTGGAGTGTCAACGATATTTTATCATCTCAATTGCTCTAAAAGTGCAATAAAAATAGGGCTTAAAAGCAGCCCTTCCAAATTTTCCTCCTTTTTCTCTTCTTGTCACCATTAGTGCTGTTAAATGGAGGGAAGAATGATAATGGTGGGTTAATCTGAATGTGTTGTCATGATTTTGTTGATGTGGTGCTAGGGTGGCCACAATAACTGAATGATCAGGGGTATCAAATGCCATCAATACTTTGGGTAATTTACTATATATACAAACACTTGCTTGTCAGAGAGGATCCTTTTTTTGTAACGGACACCTTTTTGTACATTCGGTGTTATTTATCTTGAAGTTTCAGTCAAAAATCATAGCTCAGATACTGGTGAAGCGAAGCCCGTTATTGGGAGGGAATTGTCATTTGATCTAAATACATATACCTAACAAGTGTAATTGCATAAGCCGCACTTTTTTTTTCTCTATTTTTCTTTTTTTAAAACCTCTCGCACTTACATGGTCTCATCGATATATTTTAATAAGATTAAATTTTAAAAATATACTCGATTTCTATATTTTTATAAAATGAATACCTGTTTTGTTTATGGTTGTGGGCTGCTCTACTTCTTCTATGATATAAATCAATTGATATCCATGTGACTGAGCATTACTGTCGATGTTGCACATCCTAAAAAGAATTACAATAAGATAGTCATTTCTAATTTTTTTCCATTGACCATTTCATTTCAGTTTTGACCCATTTTGACAAAACAAGACAAGAAAAGATAAATCAAATAACTAATTATGGCGAGTACGACAGTTATTGGCCCTGGTCCAAGCTCAATTCCAACAGCAAATTCCACTGGGAACTTTCAGCCAAATTTTCAAGCTGGACCCAATCAGTTTGTTCCCAGACCACATACAGACCGTCCTCAGGGTATGCACACATATTTCAGGCCGAGGCATAAGTTCACCCCTCGATTTCCACCAAACAGTAATCAGGTTGACGATGGGAGTATATCGTACGATGGCAAGCGCATGAGAAAGGCTATTCATAGAAAGACAGTCGACTATAATCCATCTGTGTTCAAATATTTACAGGTAATTTGGAAACGTGAAATTGTTCCTTTATTTGTATTTTTAAGAAATTCAAGCTGTTATAGATTTATCAAGAATATTCATCTCTAATTGCTTGCTGTCTTCAAACTGAGATTTTGTCGTTTAACCTTTTCCGGTCATTTTGACTTGGGTTTTTTAATAATTTTAATTTTTTTATTTATTTATTTTTTGGTTACATATTAATTATATTAATTTTAGACATAATTCTTTCTCTGTTTCTTTTATGTATTTTACAAACAATTCAATCATTAGAAATGTACCATTGAGTTCCTAGAATGTGACATTTCAAATCTTTAAAAACAATTTTCTAAAGAGATATGCTATTGGAAAATTGGCAATTGTCTCTTGCTGTTCTGTGTGGGAAGGGATTCAATATTTCACATAATGTTTTTATGTCAGAAGCATAGCAAAGAAATTCTCAACCATATTAAAAAACTATACAATTTTTAACAATGCAAGCAAAACATGCAATGACATATACTTACTCTCCTGCTTCGAGACCAGCTAGCATTAAGTAAGACAGTCACCACCGTATATAGTGGATATTTTCATTTGTAATATTTGCAAGGGACACTATTTTATCCTTGATTACAATGACTTATTTTAAAAATTTTATTTTATTTTACATATTTTGTTTGTGTTTTTCAGAATCGTGTATGGCAGAGAGATCGCCGTGATGAGCACCAAATACAACCTGATTCTTTGTATATAGCTGATGTAAGTATGACTGCAAGGAATCTTATGCCATGCCTCCAACTCAAATACCAAGTTATTCTTTTTTTAGTGCCTGTTGTATCTTTGCTCATCTTTGAAATAAATCAGTTCTAATAGAATATAAGTACACTTATTGAAAACAGGTGGGTTTTTGTTTTTTAAAATTTTGTCAAAAGCATATTTCTCTTTAGAATGCATATCACCTTCTCAAATTATATCTTGTTATTATTGCAGTGAAAGTTATTAATGTATAGAAGGATACCAGTTTTGAAATTATGAGTCATCCATTCCCCTGAATTTTATCTATTTCAGATGTTGCCCCCATCCGCCTTGATAGAGAGGCCAATGAACTGTGTTACTACCAAATTTGTTAGGACATCTACCAATAAGTTTAGATGTCCTGTGTTTTGTTTATCCGTAAGTTGAAGTGCAATTGCATCATCGGTTTGTTTCCAATGTACAGAAATGTAATTATTGTTTTTTTCGTTTTTTGTTATCAAATTTACATCTGTTTCATTTAAACATAATAATATTTCTACTGCATGATCAACAATTTCTGAAGAAATATTTAACTGTGTTTCAAACTTCCAAATTGTTAACTCATCCATCCATTTTTTACAGTAAGAAGTTGTCACTAACACCGATATCTTTTCTACAGATTCAAACTTAAATGTAGGGCAATGTCATTATCTTGCAGCTTACGGTACCTCTCTCAAGTTCATATGAATGGAAAATCTAAACAAAGTTTCAATCATGGTGGACTCAAGAGAGTTAATATTGGTTTCAGACCATTACCATTTATAAAAAAAGGACCCTTTCAAATTGATCTCTCCCTTGAAAAGATAATACATAATTCACTGCGTACTTCACAAGAAGTTGGCTTGTACTTCACAAGAAGTTGGCTTGTACTTCACAAGAAGTTGGCTTGTACTTCACAAGAAGTTGGCTTGTACTTCACAAGAAATTGACCAGCTTAACCCTCTCCTTACCACCCACAGCAAAATCGTCACATATGTTGTTACAACACAATATACATTTTTCTTATTCAGATTAATTTTGTGCATTACAAACTTTGAAGAATGATTTTTGTTTAATTAATAAGAACATAAAGTTGTTTTGTAGAGAGATTAAGTTTAAAAAATCAATTTTTCTGCTGGGTAAGCCTGCCATATTGGGAAAATGCTGAAAATGGTCGGTAAGGAGAGATTAAAGTGAACGTTGAAGTCCAAACTGAATGATAGGCGTGTTTTTCCCCCTTAGTTTATAGTAGCTACTGAATTACTATTTGAGTGTTATTTCCAGAGTTATTCTTTCATAGTTAATTGATTATGATTCAGATTATATATTAAAAACAAATAAAAATCTATTGACAGTGGACCCCTGAAGGTCGCCGACTGGTCACTGGAGCATCTAGTGGAGAGTTCACCCTTTGGAATGGTCTTACCTTTAATTTTGAAACTATTTTACAGGTATGATTTGATTTTGTTTTTTTTTTGCTTCTTTCTTTTTGGTCTTAATTTTACTTTTTCTTAACAGCCCAAGAGATGATCAGATTTCACCGTTCCCTGCTTCATATTTTAAAATTGGTTAATGAATGTCACACGCACACATCTTATGTCGTTTACAGTTTATTTTGTTTTGCCAGTCATGATGTGTGAACAATTGAATGGATTGTCAACTTCACTTTTTTTCCCAGAGATTCCCTGAGTTTGTTTGTTTTTTGTTTTTGTTGTTTTTTTTTTACTTTTTACAGTTTTAAGAATTCCTATTATCACCCTAATTCTAGTCGCTACTGTGCTTTTTGGTGTTGCAGGCAATTAATACTTTTAAAACCAAACCATCAAAAAAAAAATTGATGTACTGTACTCTTCTTCTTTTTTTTTTTTTTTTCAAATTCATGTTTTTCTTTCTCCTTTTTCTGTCTTCTTCTTTTTCTTCTTTTTCTTTCTTCTACTTTTTCTTTCTTTCTTTTTTCTTCTTCTTCTTCTTCTTCTTCTTCTTCTTCTTCTTCTTCTTCTTCTTCTTCTTCTTCTTACTCCTTGCCTCTGCTGAAAGTTTTATTTAATTTTTTCAGGCTCACGATACAGCGGTCCGTGCCATGCAGTGGAGTCATTCAGACTCTTGGATGATAACAGCTGATCATGCTGGCTATATCAAGTACTGGCAGTCCAACATGAATAATGTCAAGATGTATCCAGCACACAAGGAACCCATTCGGGGTATCAGGTGGGCATCATGCTATGAGAAAGGCACAAGAAATAGATTGAATAGAAAGAAATATAATTACTTGTTCTCTTTCTAAAGGGACAGGATAAAAAGAATGTTTTTTTTTTTTAACATAGAAAAACAAGTGGTAAGCAATTTAGAATCAATTAAATGGGGAAAAAAAAAAACCCAGCATACATACACATTGCAACCTGCTTATGTCTACATACCGGGACCATAATACTGTAATGCCTATACAAATATTGACATTGTGCGAGCTCTATAAATAGAACTTAAGTAGACGTTAAAAAAACATGTGCTTATAAATAACTTCCTTTTATATTAACTCTTTGCTACCCAAGGAGAAAAAGAAAGATTATGATTCATTGGGATAATTTAAGTTCTGACCATGAAGCATTACTCTGTCATCTGCATTTTTTGTGGCCGCAACTATCAGGGCGATCCGCAAATTTTGGCAAATTTCCCAAAATTGGCAAATCGTGGCAAATTTTGGAGAAAAAAAAGAAGCGAAAACAAAATAACGGGGAAAAAAAGTGCGAAACTTGAGAAATGTTGCAGCTTTGCCTGAGCCCAAGCCAAGGGAAGCTACTCTCTACGGATAATGATCCTTTAAAATCTTTGTAACAACGCTATTGTGTAAATTAATAAATGTAGCCTCCTTAAATTTAATAAATTGTCTTTTATATATATTTTTCTCTGTATCGCGTGTTAATTTTTACTGAAACGCTTAGTTCTCCTCAGCGAATTTTGGGGTTTTTTTGGACAACTTTTGGCAAATTTTAGGTCCCAATTTGGCAAAAATTGCAGATGACAGATTATTGATGGTTTTCTAAAGACCTGCGGAAATCCGTGATTTTGGAGACACAGGAGGAATTTCCTCCGTTTCAACCTCTTCTGCAATTTTCACGATAGACGTCTATCCCTCTTTTTCGCAAATTTTTGTAAAATTAAAATTCATTTTTCATCTCAGCAAACCTTTCCATAAACGGTCGATAAAGACATCTAAACTGTGTGACAACCAATAATAATTTATCCTCTTTATTGCTGTTAAAATGGGCCTTAAAGGCAAATATTTCAAAAATGTTTTCCCCTTCACTTTTTGTCACCATAGGCACTGATGTAACATTCTTCGTAGTTCTGGCCTTTATCCAATCGCCATTCATTGACTGACATTAGTCACATTCGTTCAGACCAATTTTTGCCAGCACTCACAAAGCAGGAGGTAGATTATAGACATTTGAGTTAAATGATGGTGATACATAATATGTATTATGTGATTGTGTTGATTCAGCTGGATGTCGATATAAGAAGGTAGCACTGTTAAAGTTATATACTAAATATAGCCTCTTCTAGAAATGGGTTTTCAAAAAAAGAACAAAAGGATAAAAGTCAAGTAATGTGAAAGAAAGTCAAATTCGTGTAAATGATATTTACAAATGGTTACTAATTAAAATTTTTTATTTAACCCAAGTAACAAAGGTTATTTAATTATCTTATTTCAGCTGTTGACACGGTGGTATTTGCAATTGGGACAAAGTTTTGATTGTAAAAAAAAAACAATTGATTGGAGTACTGATTTTGAAAAACTTATCTTCATTTTTTTTTTTTTTTTCAAATGAAAATAAAGGTAAAATGACAGAAGCCATAAAGGCCAATGTCATTTTTAAAACTATAAAACTGAATCATAATCATATCAAACTAATGTACAAAAAGAAAGCTAAAACAGAATTTTTAATGGTGTTCAATTTTTTTTCGAAAGCTAGAATTCGACTGAAAACAGATTTGTTGTGTTGCCATAAAGGCAGACAACCCGTTTGTTTTGTATTGAATTATTTTTCTTTTGTAATCATGTGATATGATATGTTTAAAATTCATTGATATTAATAAAAAACAGCTGTTGAAGCCATAAAGGCAAAGACAGCTGTATAAATATATATATTTTATGCTGTGTATGTGATGGTGAGTGGTTAACTCTAGCAATCTCTTTTCTGATGAAAATTTGGATGTGTGGTGTGGGCTATAGGATCTTAGTGCAGTCATACTTTGTATAAGACATAGCCAACTTTTTACATTAAATTTTTATTTCTGATAGGCCTGTTTCTAATTTCTAGTTTTTTGACAAATTTCTAACGAAATGAAATAAAAAGACAAACGATAAGAGCAAAAGAAAGCCAAAAAGAAACATAGTTCTTGAAATTTGAGAATATAAAAAAAAGAAAAAGAAAACTTGGTTGTCCAAGCTTAAATTTCTAAAGAAAGCAAATAATAATCTGGCCATTTTGTTCCTTTTTTTCATTCATTTGTTATAAATAGTAAAAAAAAGAAAGATACAGTTTGCAAAAATGATCATAGGAATCAGTCCGGGAATAATAGTTTTTTTAAACTTAGAAAATTTAGAGACTTTTTCAAAAATATGACAATAGCCCTAAATTGGAGGTAAAAATATTAATATTACCAAAATTATTAAAAATTCTTGTGAGAAGTGATGGATACTAATTCTATTTAAAAGAAAAACAAATCAGAGTTGGCGTTTGGTATATTTTACTGATTTTTTGTTTTAAAATTTCAAAACGTTAGGTGATAAGCGAATGAATTTAGAACTTTTATTTGACATCCTCCAATAAGTTTAGTTTGTTGCGTTTTTTTTTCAAAATCCTATCTTTACAAATTTTTGAGAAAGTGTCCTTGATTTTTTTTCTTTTACATCAGACCAAAACAGCACAACTCTCTTGTAGTAAAATTTGAAAATCTAGAAATACAAAAATAGATATGCGATATAAAAGTATATACAGAAATAAATAAATATACTGACCATCTGTTGTCCTCAGAAAAATACTCTCTCTCTCTCTCTCTCTCTCTCTCTCTCTCTCTCTCTCTCTCTCTCTCTCTCTCTCTCTCTCTCACTCTCTATCTCTCTCTCTCTCTCTGTGTTATTAAAAAATAAAAGGCCATTGTTTTACGCTAAACATTTTATAGTGGAAACAGTTTTACAAAGAATTGAAAAGATTTTGCTGATTTTCACTCACAGTGCTTCAATCAAGATATGGTTAAACCATAAAAGTTTAGTAGCGCATAGTATTTTGCTGAAGGTGAATGAGAGTGTGATTGGTTGTATTTTGTTACAAATTATGAGATCTACAAATTTTATTTTAAATTTTTTTTTTTTTGTAGGCTACATCCGTTGACCGCCTTGTCCGCTCGTCTTTCAATAATTTATTGTATGTATAATTTTATGAAAACTTTTTAAAATTCCAAATTTGCCGTGCATCTTTTACAATGCAAGCAGTCTACCAATAAATTATATTTTTTTTCAGATGATAACAAAAAATTTTTGAGTTTGCCTTGTTTCTTCCCTCGCAGTTTTAGTCCATCTGACTCTAAATTTGCCTCGTGCTCCGATGACGGTTCTGTAAGAGTGTGGGATTTCATGAGATGTCACGAGGAAAGGGTGCTTCGAGGTAGGAGATTGATTCTTCATGTTTTTCTCATTCTATTACAGTGGAATTACCGTCTGGATGTTGTCAACTGTTATTTTACATTGGCTGTACTGCAACTACAACCACCATTTTATTTCATGAAACTGGGAATTTCACGTTTGCTCTTGGTTGACACAATCAATTCCTGATGATATGATATGGTATATAAGTCCAGATTTATGTAGGCTTTTACAGCCTTTTATCTGCTCTTGCGCATTCGTGAACATATTTAATTCACGTCTCTCAAAACTGGGCATGCCACCACATAGTGGAAGGAGGTGTCTGAATTAAACTCTACAAACAATATTTTTCTGTTTCACTTTCACAATGAGTGTCGAGATGGCACTTGAAAGCGTTGACAACTTGTATGCAAGCGGTTCCATTTGTCGACTACCCGAACTGAGAAGTTCTGCCTAAGGTTTAGAGAACACCTTTCCTTGGAGAGTTTGAATCTATGTCCTCTGATGGTGCTGGTGGAATCAAGATTGAGAAGGCTCGTGTTTACAGAGTATAGATTATGCGTGTATTTGAACACTTCGATAAGGTCTCCTCTATCTCTCCTATACTGCATGCTCGGTATTCGTATCTTTTTCAGTCTTTCTGTGTATTCCAGATCTTTGAATCCAGGAATAACCCTAGTAGTGCGTCTTAGAACACTTTCTATGAGGTCTTTGTCTTTCTGCAGTCGCGGTACCCATGCTACATTGCCAAATTCCAAGTGGGGGCGTACAAGTGCAGTGAACAATTGTCTCATGTTATCTTTATCAAGATGAAAAAGAAAATGATAATGAAGTTAGGGCTAGAGACTGGTCATTTGATCCAAATCTTTGGGAGGCAATACCGGGAAACGGAGTTGAGAGGTAAAGGGAGTAGGAGTGAAAAATTAGGGAGAATGTTTTGTGTAGTTTTAGTATTATGGCTGCTACATTTGTTTGTTAGAAATGTGAGTAAACATCAGTTAAACTAAAAACCAAGACATTCGCTTGTTGCCATGGCCGAACACCTGGTTGAGGATAATAGTTCACCCGTTGCAGTAAACATGAAGTATGATTTCATAAATAAGCATTTAATCGAGCAGTGCATTAGTGCATGCAGGGATTTTGTTAACTTTGATATCCTGAGTTAAAAAATATATTTGTTCTTGTGATCAGAGTGATACTAGTGATAATTGTGAAATTGATAGGTTAAGCTGAAAAAGATCATAGGGAAGCCGTCGTCTATTGGCAATCCCCAAAAATGTCTAGCTTGTTTTTTACTGATGCAAACTAAACTGTCGTTTTCGCTGCTGACTCACATTCACACCTTCCATTCTACCAGTGGCTCGGCTGTAGGAAGTAAAACCAGCTCTCTAACTGCATGTTTGTAGTGGGCATTAAATTCATATACAGATTTTCACTTGGGATGTATTTAGATCATATCAGTATCAGTGAGACAGTTGGATCAATCTTAGTTTTAGAGCGTTCATCAAACCTTCAAGGTCACAGGCTCCTAATCTGGCATGGCAGTTATTTGCATCACTTGCGGCAGCGGTGGAACATATAAATAATTAAAATTCCCTTTATTCATCCCAAAGAGGAAATTTGTCTCTAGGGTTTATTCCAAGGGAAGACTGGAATAACCCAGGCGTCAGCCGCTGTGCAGCGCCGCAAATTGAGCTAGGGCGAGGTGACGTGCTAAGGTCACACAACGCAGCGGTGGGTGATCGAACTCGGTACCTACGGGTACGAAGCAAAGACCGTACTGCTGAGCCACGCTGCCCCCTTATAGGTGCAGCTCTCCTTTCTCCAGAAATTATCTAGAGTATCAATGATAATTTATCATCCCAATTGCTCTAAAAGTTGGGGTTAGTGCATAAATATGGGGTTTAAAGGCAGTCGTTCAAAATTTTACTCCTTAATTTTTATTTTTTGTCACCATCAGCAGTGATGAACTTACAGTGCATCCCTAGATAATGACATTGCCCAGGACTGGAAAATTATGTCGTTATCTAGAGATTTAATTATTCTGGGGGTTTTCAAAAAGGGGGTGTGTGGTGAGACTCGAGAACATGGAAACGAAAGTTGCCATCTCTCTCCCCATAGTGCTAAGTGTCACTAAATGTGTTACTCGTGTGTGTGTGTGTGTGTGCGTGCATGCTGAATAGAGGGGGAATTGCGAAGCATGTTTGACCAGCGTCTTACACACCCGCACTCCATCATTATTTCACTTTATGGTACTTAGTCTGAGGTGCCAGTACCATCGCAAAATGACCATTATGGGACGGGAGACTTGGCAGTGATTGCCTAAGGCAGTAACTTTTACATATTAAAATGATGCAAACAATGAGGGGTGGGGAAGTTGGGACAACACCAATGCCCTCCCTCTCTCTTTGGCCTGCGATGGGTAAGAGGAAAGAGTGTGTGGTTGTAAAGTGAGGAGTGGTAGTGATTTTATGTACCAGATTCGTAGGTAATGATGTCGTGTGCTGAGTGTGTAATCCACAATGCGATTTGCTGGCTTTGTCATTTTATCAAGCACACGCAGTGGGAATTGGTATTCCATTTCTGAAATTGAACACAACACCAGTGAAAACTCTTCATAATTTTGTTAAAGATGGCCGAGAAAAGAAAATTGAATTGTCTCACTATCGACTCTTGACAGAGTTCACAATAACAGAGAGTTATCATTACAATATAACGTTTATCAAGACCACCCACATTTGCCTCCCACATATTCTTCCTCATATCCTCTGTAAAATACTCAACACAGAAAACTCGTAAACAAGGAAATCTCGAACTTGTTCGAGACTTCCGTGCACGAGTGTAGTTGTCTCTAAGAAAAGAAAACAAATAAATGCATGATAAAGAAATAATCAACTCCCGGTATAATAATTATCAAATTAAAAAAAAACAACAGGATATTCTAAGGTCAGTTTGCCTATGTATAATTAACCCTTCTCAATATAAGATATGATATATGGAGAAGCAAGCTTAGTATCCAGTTGAAAAGAACAAACTACTCATGATTTATGCATCTATTTAAAACAAAACATTTTCCTAGTCAAGCTGGATTTTGAGATGGGATTGATTGGTATTCTAAAACTGTTTCTTCAATACATTTCCCCTTAGAATAAGGGAGCCTTAGCACATTATTTTGTATATTGTCTCATCCTCCTTAGCACCTTCAGCCTGTTATTTTATTTGGTCTGCTGTAAGAGGAATAAGTGATATTAAGCTGCTAGAAGCTGTGGACTGTAAAAAGTAATAAACAAAAATGAATATAACAGCTTTAAAAGAAAAGAACAAAATACCAAAGACAGAATGTTTCGGGCTCAAAACCCTTCTTCAGCCACAACAAAAAGCGCTAAAGATATAAATACATTACTAAATTCCAGATCGACGACAGAGAAATTTGGTAGGTTCTCTCTGAAGAAGAAAAATGTTGGAAAGTAAGCATAAAGAAGCGTTTTATATTTAACTATGGAGTTCCAAATACTGCTCAATTTTGTTATTTTTTTTAAGCTGTTATATTCATTTTAATGAATTACTTTTTGACAGAGGAATGAGACTGTCCTGAATTCTCAGTTGGTAGAGCACTCACTTCACAACCAAAGGGACCATGATTGAGTCTTGGTGCTGTCATGATTATTTTCTGGAACCCCCTGTCCACCCAGCAGTGATTGAGTAGCTGGTTCTGTTAGAGCTGGCTTTGCAATATACTAGCATCCTATGCAAAGGATAGCAAGCAATTGCCATTGTCCATTTCATGCTATAGAATGCGGCATAAACTCTGGCTGCTCAGGCTACTACTACTACTACTGCTACTACTACTACTATTACTACTACTACTACTACTACAGTAGAACTCGGAAATAGCGAGTTCGATGGGTCCACTCCTGATTACTCGCTATTTCCGAGTTCTCGCTTATCCCGAGTTGCCAGGAAAGGTTATAATATTGCTGGTTATTCCCCTCAGTGTGTAATTCGAGTAAAAGCCGTCGCCCCTATTTCAATTTCTTCACAGAAGTGGCAGAATGCTTGGTTTTTTGTTGTTTTTTGTTATTATTTTCAAGTAAAATCATGACTAGAAAAAAAACAAGAACATAGAAGTGTGTGCGTGTGCGCGCGAGTGTTTGTATGCACTCGGCATGTTTGATGAGGTAAGCAAGCGCATCACTCAATCACTGACCCATTGAAATAATGGTTCCACACTCCCCTCCTCTCGCTGATCGTGTCGTTCGTTAACGATGCTACTCGTTGACCGATGCTGCGAAGTGAGGCATGTTGACATGTGTTTACCTCGCGCGTCGCGTGACACCACATTAGGTGAATAATTGACCCCCACCCCCAATACACACACACGCACACAAACCCAACCCCCACCCAAATTTGTTTCGCCTATTATGTACTACTACAGACTAGGCTACTATTAATATTACTCGTAACGAAAAATAAGAAAAGAAAAGAGGCTAGGCTAAAAATATTTAAATTGCCATTGTCTCTTGTTTTGCTTTACTTCGTTCGCAGTCCTAGGCTGGGGCAGGAAATGCTTGTTATTTCCGAGTTGACCTCTTTTTCATACTCGCTACTTTCATGCTAATTTTATTGACTCAAATAAGGGAAAAAAACGGGGATTTAGATTTTACTCGCTATTTCCGAGTACGTTACTTTCATGTTCTACTGTACTACTACTACTACTACTACAAATAATAATAATAATAATACTGCTACTACTACTACTACTACTACTACTACTACTACTACTACTACTACTACTACTACTACTACTACCACTTGTGCAACTATGTGGTCTAGTTGTATGATACTCGCTTTTAGATTTGAAGGTCCAGGGTTCGAGCCTCACTCAGCGCATGGTTGTGTCCTTGGATAAGGCTCTTTACTCACATTCTCTCACCACACTCAGGTATAAAATGAGTACCTGACCGTTAACAGAGCACTCGCTTCATATCCAGAGTGACCGCGATTGAT
>NC_088363.1:14945045-14947545 GCF_034508935.2 Berghia stephanieae
CATTTTTACACATCAAATACAGTCTAAGATACTCCCATAGTGGGCAGGGGGGTACATACTGTGTCTTCTATCCCCTTATATCTGTTTTCCAACTTGCTTTCTGTCTTTGTCTTGGCATGAGATTACTTAGTTTTGTCCTGGCCCTGGCCGGAGTCCTAGATGGGAGGGAAACAGTCAAATGCATAGTTATTGTTTTGGGAGATGATATTTTTTTCCTTGTAAATCATCTCTCTGTAATGTATTATTGTTATTTTAATGTATAATGTAGGCATTTGAGTGTATTCCTCTTTCTTGGATTTTGTGCTTGTGTCTGGATGAGACTTATAGGTGATCTCAAACTAGGTGCATTGGTGGTATGCTCTTGGAATCTACATCTGATCCCTATTTGTTCCCAGTTCCCCTATATCTTACTTTTTCTTGGGTGCTTTAATTATAATTCTAGAAATTTTTACTGTCCCATTTTCTTCTTTTTTACTGGCGCTGATATAACCTAAATGTGTTGCAAGCGCCGTAAAACCCTTAAAAACAAAAACAAAACAAACAGTCTAAGATATTGATTAATCCCTGCTATTTTCAATTGCAGTAAATTTTGGACTCGCAACCGTCCAGGCGATGAGATGAGAGACAAATATAACCTGAATAACCTGCCACAGGGAATGATAGAAACGGAAATGTTGGAGTACAGTAAGTACACGCATTCTTGGAGTTCACTTATTGTTAAAATTTTGATTTTAAATCATACAATCTGCTGCCAAATTCAACAGGTAGATTGAATGACTTGAGTGACAGGATTAGTGTGGTTTGATAGTTTTGAATGATTTGTAAAAGATTTGCGATCATGAGCACGGTGTGCCTTTGGTTGGCATCTTGTTGATGACCTTGAACTTGAATATCACAAAATTAAAAAGTGGTTAAAACAATATCGATAAGTGAAATATTGTTTTGAATCAGTTTGTTGCAGTTTACACAGTCACTTTTCCGCTTGAGACAATCAGTTGCTGATTTACTAAAGAGGCTATTCAGCCTTGTTATAGTTGATACTTTTATAGAGCTTTGGGTCATATCACTGTCAGGAAAAAAAGAAGAGAGAGAGAGAGAGAGAGAGAGAGAGACGGGGGGGGGGGGGAGAGAGAGAGAGAGAGAGAGGTGAGAGAGAGTAGAGAGAGAGATAGAGAGGGAGGGAGAGAGAGAGTGTGTGTGTACATTTCCCTTAACCAGTCATGGAATAGATCCTTTGTGTTCCGTCTAGAATTTTGACTTAAATTTGTAAGCCTCAAAATATTTATTGCAAAATATACCGATTAAAGTCTCTCCTACTCAATATGAATGAAAATGGAACAAATTCGTTGTACCGATCATTCATGGGACAGGAGAGACAGTAAAATATTAAGGAGGCTTAGAGTAAATAAAGCTGCCTGAAATCTGGATGAGAATATGAGGTGGAAAATGCGATTGAAAGACTTGAAATGTAACAGTTGTTTTGGGGTATTGGGGTCCAGATAGCTCGATTTATAGAGCACTCACTTCACATGCAAAAGGACCGTGATCAATCCTGGGTGCAGTCGAGATTTTTTTTTTACCCCCTTTCCACCCAACAGTGATTGGGTAGCTAGGCCTATAAGATCCGGTGGAAAGTACTTTTCAATAGACTAGCCTCCCATCCAAAGGATAGTAAGCAAATGCTATTGTCTGTTTCACACTATAGAAACTCTGGCTCCATGGGCCTGATGGCTCTGAAGGACTACTTTAAAAAATTTAATTTTGGGTATGTACACTTCTTCAGCACCAATAGATAAAACAATAACCATATATCTCGATTTTCATGGGAGAAGGAAAAACAAATTTGTATTATTAGTAGCCTAAAGAGAAATATTGTATGTTGCTGCTGAAGAATTGGTTGTACCCAAAAATTTTGTTCTCCATTCCTCGTTATAATTTGAAGCTTTTAAGTTCATAACTTATAAACAAAAGATGGAAGTAATCATGAAGCATTAATTTTTACTTCTCTGGTTGATGTTGCTTTTTATTATTTTTTTTTCTCCATCCTAGGTCAGGCAGATGCTTCAGCCATGCCAAGTCTTCCAGGAATGGGATTGGAGCACGGCCTACCAGACCATCTGATCAAAGGTTTGTTATGCATTCGATACAACCGTGATATCTTGTGCATTCACTTGTGCTGTTGTTTGTTAATTTTATTTTAACTCAGTCAACCCTAACACTGACTATACCCGTAGTTTACCCAGGTTACTTTTACCCCATGCCTATTTATTACATTTTTCTGAGACAAATTATAGGTGTATTATCAAAGCTGATGTTGTTAGTTTTTGCATGTTAATGATAGTTGAATAAAACTATCCATACACATGCTCATTTTTAATATATTTTTTTCCAATTTTGAAAAGTAGCGAAAATCTCTAGTCTTGAGTGAGTTACTATACACAAAACAGCAATTTGGACTCTTAAATTGCTGATTAGAGTTTAGTATATCTTAATCTACTTT
>NC_088363.1:14952545-15032545 GCF_034508935.2 Berghia stephanieae
ATGCACGTAGATCAGTTTTTCCCTGAATAGAATTAGGTGGTCAGTGCAAATCCAAAATGAGACAAGATGGATGTCTTGGCGTCAAATTTTCTATGCTCTAATCTATACTGCTACTATAATATTTCTATTTGAGTTTTGAAGCTTTCAATATGTACTAGATGAACCACTAAAAAGTGCCATCTACAACTGTAAAGTAGAAATTTTAGAAATTGGAAACAGTGACAATTTCAGCAAAACGTAACATTTAACATTAACCTATTGATTTATCTAGACCATCATTGTACCAAGCAGGAAATATAATTTTAAGAAATGAAGTGCGTAAGAAAGTGCCAGAAGACAACAGAGAATAAAAACTTTACTATTCACTTAATTTCTTGTTATTATCAACATAAGTGCCTGCTCCACTCACTTTTCTGAATTAAAAGTATAATTTTGAAATGTATAAACACTTACAGCGATGGGCTCTGTACCTTTTTGCAGATTTAGGCATTGAACTTTAACTTCAAAGTCTACAGTTTGACATGAAACACGAATCCACCCTGTTCTAGCAAAATTAGCTGCAAAATACCTAAACTCAGGGGAAAGTTATTCTTTTTGTTCCCAATCCTCCCATTGTGAAAAGCAAGTTTTGAGGAATTTTGGCAAAATCACCGATCATGGCATTACTTTACTGTAATGTGTTTTATTCTCAAAGAATCAGGATTATGATTTCCATAAAGTCTTCAAACTATTGATGTTCTGCGTTTAGGTAAAATACTCACAACATCCACCAGCCAGATTAAACATACCAACCCATAAAATTGTCTGTAACCTTGAACGATTTTAATCTGATTGATATAATTTAGTTAGAACTCATCACTAACAGGCTGTCTAAAAATAATATCAAAGAGCAGAGTGATGTCACCTTCATTCCTACTATACAATGTTTTGTCACACCCTGTCATTTGATTGTTTTCATGACATTTAACCGTACTCATAATGCCGATGGATAACGTATATTTTGCTAAATTTTAGGGCAAATTAATTCACTAGTTAATTTTTAAGCTTTCTGTCGGTTTGCACTTTTTAGTATTCATGATTGTACAACTTTGATTTTTCTATTCAAGATTTTTTAAAAATATTTTTTTAAAAATTAATAAAAGCCATCTTGGATTCTCTTTGCCTACAGGAAATGCCCCATCTTTCCAAGGTCAACAGGGTGGAATGATGGACGGAGTTCAAGGTCAGGGCAATATGGATATGGATAGAGACTTTCGGGGGAGAGGAGGGTAAGTCTACGTACTTATAATTATAGTAATGATGTTTCATGTTTTGTCGGTGATGGTGATGTGTTGAGGCCATGTTTCAGTTCGATGGTGGTGATTTTATTTTAAATATAAATGTAGAAACACTGAACAAACACTGCTTCTCTTTTGGAGGGAACACAAGAAACTGAGGTGATCACTGGTAGCCTCCTTTTATTATTTTCACAAATGAGGAGAGCTCACAGAGCATAAGGGAATTAACTCATTAAATTGATGAACGAATTATAAGGTCATTAAGTATAAGTCAACATGATGATGATGATGATGATGATGGTGATTGTTATTGTCTTTTACATGGACATCTGATGGTTTTTGTGGTCCCAAGAACCCAATTGGTTGAGCACTCGCCTCACACGCAATGTATTGGTCCCAGGATTATTTGATATTATTTTTCTACCCACTTTCTACTCAGCTGTTATTGGGTAGCAAGGTCAGTTATACCTGGTGGAAAGTACTTTTTGATAGACCTGCATCCCATCCAAGGCAAAGAAAGCAATTGGTATTGTCAGCTTAACACAAAATCAACTCCTGAGGGGAAAGCGTGGCTCAGTGGCTCAGCAGTACAGTCTTTGCTTCGTACCCAGAAGGTACAGTGTTCGATCACCTGTCGCTGCACTGTGTGGCCTTGAGCAAGTCACCTCTCCGTCGCTCAATTTGCAGAGCCACACTGCAGCTGATGCCTAGGTTATTCCAGTCTTCCCTTGGAATAGACCCTAGAGAAAAATTTCCCCTTTGGGATGAAAAAAGGGACTTTTATTTTATTTTTATTTCAGTGACAAAAAATATTAGCAGTCCTGGGATATTCATGATGTGGTTGTGTTACACAAAGTACAGGAACTGAATCGTCCGGCTAAACAGTCTAGTTGTATGGTCCAGGGTTTGAGTCCCGCTCTGAGTGGCTTATAGTTGAGTCCTTGGGAAAGGTTCTTTACTCAAATTCTCCCACTGTACTCGGGTGTAAAACTAGTACCTGACTGAAAAATTGTAACATCACCTAACAAGTGTTATTTCTCGTCCTAAATGTTAAGTGATGCTGTTGGCTTGTGACCCCTTGTCAAGCGCTTTAAGCATGATTAGTGGATATTGCGC
Source organism: Berghia stephanieae (assembly GCF_034508935.2). NCBI lineage: Eukaryota > Metazoa > Mollusca > Gastropoda > Nudibranchia > Aeolidiidae > Berghia > Berghia stephanieae. The sequence goes on from NC_088363.1 coordinate 14,954,939, forward strand.
TATTTAAATGCTCATGTTTTTTGGGGGGATTTTTTTTCTTCAGTTAACGAAAATTGATTTCTCTCCTGATCTAGATTTGATGACGGCATGATGCATTCAAACAATGACTACATTGAAGACCAGGATTATCGACAGATTCAGGAACAAGGAGGAAGAGGAGGTCCACAGCATCATCAACAACAACAACAACAACAACAACAACGTGGAAGGAATCAGCCGCAGCAGCAAATGTATCAGAATAGTTTCAATAAGGGATATAACGATGGCAATTCAGGGTTTGGAGGTGGTGGTGGAGGTGGCAATTTTGATGATGACGATGAAAGTTATGATTATGATGAAAGGTATCAGAGCAATAGCCGTGCAAATGGTGGAAGAGGAAGAGGTGGTGGTGGTGATGGTGGTAGGAGAGGTGGTGGTAATAGTGGGATGGGTAGAGATATGTATGGTGGCCCAAACTATGAGGGGGATGAGTACGGTGAGTGGAATGATGATAGTTTTAATAATAATAATAATGACGGAGCAGATGATTATTTCAATGATAGTGGAGGTCCAGATAGCTATGATCAGCAACAGGGGGGTAGAGGTGGAGGAGGAGGGGCTAAGAGAGGGGGAAAGAAGAGACCGTGGGAGGATGGACCAGGTGGAGGGAGAGGAGGAAGGGGTGGTGGCTGGGGGGGAGGGGGAGGAGGAGGCGGGGGAAAGGGTGGTAGAGGTTCAGGTCGTGGAGGAAGAGGAGGTGGTGGTGGTGCTGGTGGCAGTGGTGGTGGTGGTAGTGGCGGTAATAGAGGCAAAGGTGGGGTTGGTGGTACCAAAGGATGGGGGCGTGGGGCTGAGAGGGGTGGGGGTGGAAGAGGTAGAGGGAGGGGGAGAGGTGGATTTTGAAATACAGTCACACATCTTTCATAAAATTATTTGGTTTTGTTTTTTTTTTCTCCAAGTTTTTCAAATTTTGATAACGCCACGAATTATGAGAAAGTGTTTTATGTTGTTCATTGAAACTTTAAGATGGAAGAAAGCACATGAATAGAGATAAAACTAGGTACATTAATTGGGCTTCCTAGTTCCAAGGCAATAGGAAAGCAATTATGTATTTTCCAGAGAAATACTTCAGATTTACCACCCCCCCCCCCCCCCCCCCCCGCCATTCTTCAAATTATAAAAAGAAAGCCACTGCATTTATAATATGAATTATAATATACATTAATCAACTCCAGATTGACATTTTGAGGTATACAGTCAATGTAAATTGCTCGAGTTTTAATAGGGAATGAGATTAGCGGAAGAGTAGCGTCCCTTGATTGGACGTCACCCTCGGAAAAGTTATTAGAGAGAGAACGTCATGTTGGTTGTGCGCATGCGTCTCTAGTCCTCGCTTCCGGAGACACTTCACCGAAAGCGAGGACGAGAGAGACGCATACGCAAAACCATGTTGACCTTCTCTCTGTAAGGTGATGTCCAATCAAGGGACGCTACTCTTCCGCTAACCTCATACCTTATACTAGGATTATGTCATTGAAAAATGACAGAAAGAGACAGTGCTGCCTACTATTTTATATATGGAAATGTCTCAAAATGCTTTAGGTCTGACCCTTTTCTTGATAGACAAAATTTTTGTTGTTGACGAGCAGAGGAAAATCTACAGTCAACCACAAAATCCAGATTGGGGTGGCTGCCTTTTGTTTCTGTTATAAATCACAACAAGGCGTGTTGATTTCATTCAGTAGATGTGTTTTAAAGTTTAGGGCATTATTATTCTAAGGAATGCATCATTATAAAAATGAACTCAGAAATCGGTCAGTAAAGATTCCTTTTTTTTTACATCAAAGAATTGTGTACAAATTTTTCAGGAAGATTATATATGTATATTATCTATATATATCGATGGCTCGTTGATCAAACCTCTGAAGTATAGTATCGCAAAGTGGCTACTTCAGAGGTTTGATCAACGGGCCATCGATATATATATATATATATATATATATTGAATTGTGTTTGATACAAATATGGTACGAAAAGTGCTCGACATGCAGTAATGGAGCGAATTATTATTATTTAAAATATTAACCACAATGTTTGAGACAGTCTACATTAATGTTTCAGGCTTAATTTGCCATCGTCAGGACTGAGTTGTTTTGTTGACTGTTGTTGTTTCTTCGAAGAAACAACAACAGTCAACAAAACAACTCAGTCCTGACGATGGCAAATTAAGCCTGAAACATTAATGTAGACTGTCTCAAACATTGTGGTAAATATTTTAAATAATAATAATAATATATATATATATATATATATATATATATATATATATATATATAAAATATATATATATATATATATAACTTATATATTATAACCTCAAACGTTCCATTATTTTAAAGCTAGAGTGAAAAATGACTGGGTAGTGCTATTAAAATGTCCATTAACCCATTCTACTGGCCCACAACCATGTAAAGTTATAATCATTGTACTTGCCAATGATCATACTATCACAGTGACATGTCTATACCACAATTGAAACCTTCTCCGAGACATAAATCAGATTTATGTGCTGGGGTAGGGTCTCAAAAAATTATCACAAAAACAACACATTTCTCAATCACTAAGAGGGAAAAAAATTCAGGTTATGAAATATAATCAAATATCATTTATTTTCCAAACAAACAACATATTTTGCAGATTATTTACAAACTTCATTGCAAATTTCCTGAAAATGAGTATTTGAGAGGGTCTTCGAGACGAGCAATTTTTCTGGAAAAAAGGGGCATAATCCAGCATTATTTGACCTAAAATAACTTAATAGCCTTTTTGTTTGTCCATAATGTCATATTTCTTTTATGGTTGAGGAAAATAATGATCATAACACTTGAAATCATACAGCTGATTACAAATATTACATATTAGTTCAATATTTACGTAATATGAGTCATATATATGTGAACAAAAAACATCACAAAAATGACAGTTTCAATTTCAAATTGGTCTGCTTTACTTCAAATGAGTGATATTGACTGATTAAATGAATTATATGGTTCATTTTACATTCCAGAATAGTAATTCACTCACAAGTGACATATTTATTTCACAAAACTGCACTTGTAAAGGCATTTGATTATATAAATCAGAAGAATAATATTTGCATTTTTTGAGAAAAGTCACTGTAAATTTTGAAAACCATATGGCAATCTTCCACAAAATAAATAAATTACAAACTCAAACTTCAACACATCCGGCATACAATAGACCAGGGACAAGTTCAGGCCAAAAAGGTGGGACAGGGGTTGTGGGACCAGGATCAAGGCGCACTTTCTTGGTTTGGAAGGGCCAGGAATCTCTTGAGATGGAATTTGAGAACTGAAATGAGATGAATTTTTTAAAAAGAAAAAAAGAAAAAAAAGAATTAGAATTGCAAAAACAATTTTAATAAGTCAAAGGTAAACCAAATAAACAAAATATTGACAGCTTGACTCAGTCCATACACAAAAGTAACAAAATTCAGTATATCAACTGTTTGTCATTCTCATGTTCCCTGTGAACCCATGAAATTCTTACCTTCACTATTTGTGAGCCACATACTAAAACATTGCTTCATACCAACCATTTGAAGCAATTGTAAACTAATAATTTCTAGAATGTCATACTTCCAAAGTGCATCTGAATAGAGTATAATAATATGATTCCTGCTCACCTTTCGTAATGACTTCTTTTACTTGTACTCATACTTGCAACACCAGGGATACGAGTGACATCTTCATAATCCTCATCTGGTACTTGGATTTGGGTCTCACTGCGTTAAAAAGAAATACAAAAAGAACAAAATTCTGTTAAAAGCTGCTCTCACAAAATATCACAATCTTAATTTCTAAAAGTCAGATATAAAAATAAAGTTGTATCACTCCTTGTTGAAATACATGGCTCTCTACTTCTATTGTCAGCCATGTTTGTTTACATTTTCAGCTAACCACTTGCCCAACTTCTATGCTTCGTAAATGAGGTGAAAAGTGAAAAAATAAATAATAACTTAATAGAAACTGATAAAAGAAAGATCAGGGTTTAAGAGGATGTGCGTGTTTTGACTTGAATATGATGTCAGAGGATGTAATTGTGAAAAGTTGAGAAAAATACTTACTCGTCAGGTTCGTCATTCGAGTCCAGATTTGGTGAGTAGGGCAGGTCCCCATCAGGCATCATATTCTCGGGAACAGAGGCGTAATTTTCATCGTCACTGTCTTCATTCATGTATCAGATATCGTAGACCTCTTTTTCGGTACAATAAGTCATTGTAAAATGTATATAATTAGTTTATTTTGAGTAAATTCGTGAGTAGAGACGACAAGTCGACTGTCAAAACAAGATGGCGGAAGTCGAGTGACGAACCGAGTTACTGACACAAATACTTTCGTATTTCTTGTGATTTAGGAGGAAAAAATCAAATATTCTTAGAGATTTTGTAGTTTTTATTATATAAAATTAAGTAAATTATTATAAAATCGCCATTTGGGGGCATATTATAAAGCGCACTTAAAGCGAAACGAGAGGAAAGAAGGGGGGCGTGTCCATCGATCACCGGTGATCGAAATCTCTATTATGGAACGTGTGAGAGTTAAAGTTGTTGAGTACTTTGTGTCACTACCTTGTGCAGAAACATCTCGTATCTCCCTGTCGTAACAATCTGCTGTAAAGCTTGCTTCACTGATTATCAAATCGTTTTCCTACTAGTTTAGTTGTTTGTTTTTGAAATAGCTATCCTGTTGATAAAGTGAGAAATTTGACACCATGTGGCGAAAAAGATTGGCAGTCCAACTTCCTGATCTCCATTGAGAATTAGAACTGGATTTAAGACTTTCTTGTGTTGTGGTTTTTGCTCTAATAGGAATTTCTTTTATTTGCATGATGCAGGATCTTTTTGTTTGTTTTCTTTTTCCTTCTAATTTTTCGTTATGATTATTATGAAGAAATAGTGAATGAAATAATTTGACAATGACAAACACCGTGTTGAATATGAAATGTTAACGAGATCTGTAATCATAAGAAAATGTTCATAGTATAAAATTATGAGTTGTAAAATGTTTGTACAATTATTATTATATTTTTTTTGGACTGAAATTTTGCCATCCATATTAGTTTGTAAAAATTATAATTATAACTGACGTGCACACACTTGTATGTCTGTTGATTTTATTATGGGCATGATTCAACATTGTTATGTACGATATTTTGTGTTGGTGTGAGAGTATTTCCATTACACCAATGGAGCCTGTGTTAATTTGGGTTATTAGGTCTGTAAAAAAACATGACGGTGATGACTGACAAGCCAGTGAAGGAGACTATTTACATTTAATATTGCAATTCATATTTAATGTTTTGTGGTTGGTGCACATTACTGACTTCCTCCCATAGCGGGCAGGGAGACACTTACTGGGTCTTCTATCCCTGTGTATCTGATTTTCAACATGCTTTCTGTCTTTGTCTTGGGATGAGATTACTCGGTGTTGTCCTTGCCCTGGCTGAGAGGGAAACAGTCAATTGTATAATTAGAGTTTTGGGAGATGATATTTTTTGTCTTGTAAATCTTCTCTCTGTTATGCTCTGTATTGTTTTGTTTACATTTTATATGGTTTGTAAATATTTGAATGTGTTCCTCTTAGTGGGGACCTGTGCTTGTGTCAGGATGAGGCATTTAGGTGATCTCAAACTAAGCTAGATAGTGTGCTCTTGGAATCTACATCTGTTCCCTATTTGATCCAATTCCCCTTTGGCTTACTTTTTCTTGGGTGTTTTAAATGTAATTCTAGAACCTTTGACTATCCCATTTTTCCCCCTTTTTACTGGCGCCGTAAAACCCTTAAATATAAACAAACAAAACATTATTGACTTGACCTTGGGAAAGTCCAACAAACCAAAAATAATGATTTGGCCGAAAAATTTGTCTGTTACTCCCTTGAATGGTTATTTGCTAAATGCGTCTTTTTTTTTCAGAACTACACTCACTCTCATTGTTTAGAAATGACCCTGTTTACGAATTACAATTAAGACATATATATTTTCTGTATTTTATTGGCATAGCGATCTCATCTCTTAATCCAAAGGACTCTTGGAGTCCACCAATCTAATCAGCAGTAATCGGATCTCTGCCTTACACTGACTTCCCTCCAAATTAAAACAAAACTACATTCATATTTCTTTTTATTAAATTGAGCTTGATCATATATTTTCAATAACAGCATTATCTTTAGGCTTTCTTTTACCTGTTTCTGGTTTGATGCACATGTGGCTGCTTGAAGCTCAAAGAAATAGGCAAGTTGAATGGAAGCTTCAATTTTATTAACAAATACAGATGAAATGGACGTTTCAGGTTTCCCCTTTGTCAACAAAACATGATGAATGAAACAGGAACGACATATCGTGTTTAGTTATTTTTTTCATTTATCTTGCTTTGTTGACAAAGGGGAAACCCAAAACGTCCATCTAATTCATCTGTCTTTGTTGATTAAATTAAAGCTTCCATTCAATTTGACTATTGTTATTAATCTCTGGTTTGGCGTTTACCTGCTGATTGATTTCGACTTTCAATTTAAAATTGAAAATTTTTGTTGAATAAACCTGTGACAATATTGTTGTTATTATATGATGCGTATATTATGACCCATCCATCCTTTGTGGGTGTGGTATTTGAGTTGACGTAGAAAAGAAAAAAAGTTCAAGTATTGTGTACGTACATTTTGAATTGATTTGTATGAGTATGAAGAATGGTTCCGCTTGCTTTGCTAACTAATAAGATTGAACGATGCTAATGGCTTTCTTGTGTGACGGTATGTTTGAAAAGGAAAGTGATAAATAAATATGTCGTGATTGGAGTGGTGGTGTTATTTTGCAAGGATTTATGTCTTGTTTTTTGAGATGTTTTGGTGACTAACTTCAACGTATGCTTTTTGAAGTGCTCGAAAGAGTTGAATGAGTTATTATGATTTCAACTGAAATGGTTTGATAAAGAAAATCAAGAATAGTTAATCAGATAAAATGAGCAATTGTTGATTTGCTTTTCTTCTTTTTCGATAAATTCTCTTATTTGTCAACTTTTCCATCATGTTCCCTTTTTTGCATAAAAAATGACCTTAATATGTTGGAAGGGCCATTATTTAACCAAAATACATTTGGATTTGGAGTCATACATTTAATTAATTATGTGTGCATTTATTATTTGTTGACCGTCTTGTTTCCTCACTGTTGGAATTTCATGTAAACCTGGAATTTATCTTTCCAAAGCTGTTTTCATTCTGAATAAAGAATTTGAACTGATGACATGAATAGACGTTTTGTTTTGTTATTTATTATAGAAAGCAGCTCAGAAAACAGATATAGAAGACACAGTAAGTGACCTCCCTGTCCACTATGGGAGGTGTGGAACCCCACCCAGGGTTGTCTGAATTGTAAGTAATCTCATTCCAAGACAAAGACAGAAAGCAAATTGGAAAAACAGATTGTTTGTTTGTTTGTTTTTAAGGGTTTTACGGCGCTTGCAACACATTAAGGTCATATCAGCGCCAGTAAAAAGGGAGAAAATGGGATAGTAAAAAGTTCTGGAATTACAATTAAAGCACGCAAGAAAAGGTAAGACAAAGGGGAATTGGTTCAAATAGGAAACAGATGTAGATTCCAAGAGCACACTATCAAAGTACTTAGTTTGAGACCATCTAAAAGTCTCCAGACACCAGCACAGGTTCCCACTAAGAGGAATACACTCAAATGTTTACAAATCATATGTTAAAACCCAGGGTTGTATGAATTGTGACGTTGTGTTTCCTCTTGTATTGTATTTGTTCCATGGACTTTTTAAATGTTGTCTTGGATATGAATCGCTGCTGATGGATTTCTGAAATAAATATTTTAATGCGGGCCTCTTGTCGGTTCCTGAAAGGCCTCAAATTGAGACTTCGAAGGGCAAATTTTATGCATCCCAGTTCTTTCAATGTGCAACATGTTACAAATCATTCAGCTTCTGTTTGGACTTTCTCAATCATGTTAATGTTCTTTTGTGAAAGAGAATCCCAATCCTAAACTGCACTCGCATATTCCAATACCAGGGAAAATCAAATCTCTTGGGACAATAATAATAATAATAATAATAATAATAATAATAATAATACACATTTATATAGCGCTCATTCTTGTGTAAAACACAAGCTCTGTGCACTTTACAATGTAAATTATCAATTTAGCAAAAAAAAAAAAAAGCAACAACAAAAAAAAAAAAGATATATTTCACCCTTCCCAACACTTTAGAAAAAGAACAAGGGACAGGTTATTTCAATACCAAGATACATCATATAAAGATGTTACAAAAACAAAAGTGACCAGGTCAACACTCGAGTTAACCCAATTACTGATTGGTGTCCAAAATGTGTGTAGTGTAAATTTTTCTGCTCGAAAACATAGAATGGATGTTTCAGGTTTCCTGTTTATCAACAAAACAGGACGAACGAAACGCCACAGACGAATGAGACAACACCAAAGTGCCAGCATGTCAAGGGCAAATGATTGACAGGGATACATTAAACATAATGTGTCGTTTGTTTTGTCTGTTTTTAAGGGTTTTACGTTTTACAGCGCTTGCAACACACTTAAGTCATTTCAGTGTTTGTTTTTAAGGGTTTTACAGCACTTGCGACACACTTAAGTCATTTCAGTGTCTGTTTTTAAGGGTTTTACAGCGCTTGCGACACACTTAAGTCATTTCAGTGTTTGTTTTTAAGGGTTTTACAGCACTTGCAACACACTTAAGTCATTTCAGTGTCTGTTTGTAAAGGTTTTACAGCGCTTGCGACACACTTAAGTCATTTCAGTGTCTGTTTTTAAAGGTTTTACAGCGCTTGCGACACACTTAAGTCATTTCAGTGTCTGTTTTTAAGGGTTTTACAGCGCTTGCGACACACTTAAGTCATTTCAGTGTCTGTTTTTAAGTGTTTTACAGCGCTTGCGACACACTTAAGTCATTTCAGTGTCTGTTTTTAAGAGTTTTACAGCGCTTGCGACACACTTTAAGTCATTTCAGTGTCTGTTTTTAAGTGTTTTACAGCGCTTGCAACACACTTAAGTCATTTCAGTGTCTGTTTTTAAGGGTTTTACAGCGCTTGCGACGCACTTAAGTCATTTCAGTGTCTGTTTTTAGGGGTTTTACAGCGCTTGCGACACACTTAAGCTGTCCCCGCGGAAAAGTGCAAATGAAAACCCAAAAAATTGCACCCCAAATTCAAAAAATTGCATGCAAAAAATGCAAAAATTGCAAATTTAAGACATTGTTTTCAATAAACAGCGCACAATAATTTATTCTTGCTTTAATTCTATGACAAGTCCACCCGTCTTGGAACCATTCTTTGCTGAATTTTTAGACATCATGAGCGATTTTTTTTTTCATACAACTCAAACTCAGTTTCGGCACAAATCCAACAAAAGCCTACTAGAGGATGATAAATTGCTGGGATGAGTCAATCGATTGAAAACAATGAATTATCTACTTCCTGTGTTGTCAAGGGAAGCTACTCGCGAAATCTTTAATAGTTTTGTGTGACGGTGGCAGTAGTATTTTCCTATGTTTAGCATTATATGATTATATTATGTGACTCCAGAAGATGGAAAATTGCAAAAAATTGCGGCAATTGTCAAAATTGCGGTCCCATTGCGGCAAGCACCTCGATTTCCTGGAGGGACAGCTTAAGTCATTTGAGTGTCTGTTTTTAAGGGTTTTACAGCGCTTGCGACACACTTAAGTCATTTGAGTGTCTGTTTTTAAGGGTTTTACAGCGCTTGCGACACACTTCAAGTCATTTCAGTGTCTGTTTTGAAGGGTTTTACAGCGCTTGCGACACATTTAAGTCATTTCAGTGTCTGTTTTTAAGGGTTTTACAGCGCTTGCGACACACTTAAGTCATTTCAGTGTCTGTTTTTAAGGGTTTTACAGCGCTTGCGACACACTTAAGTCATTTCAGTGCCATTAAAAAGGAAGAAAATAAGATGATAAAAAAATTATAGATTTACAATTGAGAGCACACAAGAAAAAGTAGACAAAGGGGAAGGGTTCAAATAGGGATCAGATGTAGATTCCAAGAGAATACTATCACTATCAGTGGTCTTAGTATGAGATCACCTAAAAGTCTCATCGAGACACAGCCAGGTCCCAACTAAGAGGAATACGCACAAATGTTTATCATGGGTGCCAGTTTTCCGGTTCATGCTGGAATTCTGGTTTCGCGATATCTCGAAGTCAAATACCTCCGGTTTCAGTGTTCTGGTGTCCATCACTAAATCTTTCAAAAAAATGTTGAGGGAGTACCTCTGGTACTCTCTGTTCTTTGGCTCCCCTAGAGAGAGACAACTGCACTGTGAGTATTTCACTATGTATTACAAGTTGGTTTTAAAATCAAATTAATTTCCTCATTGTGTCAATATGTTTGCTGTGTAATCATTTAATAATGGTATAAAAATGGTGATGAAATAAGAGTAAAGTTTAGGCCGCATTTTCAGTAGGAACATTTTCAGGTTTGGCAAAGTGTCGAGATTTTAGTTTCAGGTTTCAGCACTTCTTCCTGCTGGCACCCATGATGTTTATACATCATTATATGTAAAAGAAAAAATAATACAGTACATCCATAAAAAAGAGATGATTTACAAGGAAAAAAATATCTCCTAAAACTAACTATACATTTGACTGATTCCCTACCAGCCCAGGCCAGGCCAAAACCAAGTAATCTCATTCCAAGACAAAGACAGAAAGCACGTTGGAAAAGAGATATAGGGGGATAGAAGACACAGTAAGTACATACCTCCTGTCACTATGGGAGGCCAGGAACCCCACCCAGAAGACACAGTAAGTACACACCTCCTGCCACTATGAGAGGTCAAGAACCCCACCCAGGTAATATAGATATATTGATGCTTTGTTTGTTTTTGTTTTGTTTTTAAGGGTTTTACGGCGCTTGCAACACATTTAGGTTATATCAGCGCCAGTAAAAAGGAAGAAAATAGGATAGTAAAAAGTTATAGAATTACAAATACAGCACCCAACAAAAAGTAAGACATAGGGGAATTGGGAACAAATAGGGGATCAGATGTAGATTCCAAGAGCACACTATCAAAGTACTTAGTTTGAGATCACCTATAAGTCTCATCCGGACACAAGCACAAAATCCAACAAAGAAGAATACACTCAAATGCTTACATTAAACATTAAAACTAACAAATATAATAATACATAACAGAGAGATGATTTACAAGGTAAAAAATATCATCTCCCAAAACAATAACTATGCATTTGACTGTCTCCCTCCCAGCCAGGACTCCGACGAGGGCCAGGAAAAAAAACAATTAATCCCATTCCAAGACAAAGACAGAAAGCATGTTGGATAACAGATATAAGGCGATAGAAGACAAAGTATGTACCTCCCTGCCCGCTATGGGAGGTCAGGATCCCCACCCAGTATTGATGCTTTCCGCTTATCAGTAAAATTGGCTGGCTAAAAACAATAAAGACACGAATGATGTCAACTTCGTTGCATCTATAGAATGGGTTAATCGGCATTGGCATTGTTGAAATGAAAAAAAAGGCGACTTGTTTGTTTTAGGTCTTTTACTGCGCTTGCAAAACATCCGCTAGTCAAAAACGTATAGAATAACAATTAAAGCACCCAAGAAAAAGTAAGACAAAGGGGAATTTGTTTAAATAGGGAACAGATGTAGATTCCAAAGCATAACATCAATGTCCTTAGTTCTCCCATTCCAAGACAAAGACAGAAAACATATAGGGGGATAAAAGACAAAAGTTTGTTTTTGTTTTTAAGGGTTTGTTTTGTTTGTTTTTAAGGGTTTTACGGCGCTTGCAACACATTTAGGTTATATCAGCACCAGTAAAAAGGAACAAAATGGGATAGTAAAAAGTTCTAGAATTACAAATATAGCACCCAAGAAAAAGTAAGACATAGGGGAATTGGGAACAAATAGGGATCAGATGTAGATTCCAAGAGCACACTATCAAAGTACTTAGTTTGAGACCACCTATAAGTCTCATCCGGACACAAGCACAAAATCCAACAAAGAGGAATACACTCAAATGCTTACACTAAACATTATAAATAACAAATATAATAATACATAAAAGAGAGATGATTTACAAGGAAAAAATATCATCTCCCAAAACTAACTATACATTCGACTGTTTCCCTCTCAGCCAGGGCATCTGGCCAGGACCAGGAAAAAACCAAGTAATCTCATTCCAAGACAAAGACAGAAAGCATGTTGGAAAACAGATATAAGGGGATAGAAGACACAGTATGTACCCCCCTGCCCACTATTAAGGGTTTGACGGCGCTTGCAACACATTCAGGTCATATCAGCGCCAGTAAAAAGGAAGAAAATGGGATAGTGAAAAGATTCTAGATGTACAATTAAAATTAAAAGGACTTGAGGAAAAAGTAAGACAAAGGGGAATTGGTTGAAATAGGGAACAGATGTAGATTCCAAGAGCACACTCTCAATCTCAATGTACTTAGTTTGAGATCACCTAAATGTCTCCCCCAGACACCAGCACAGGTCCTTACTAAGAGGAACACACTCAAATGTTTTACAAATTTTATATAATATAAAGAAATAATAATACAGCGCATAACGGAGAGATGATTTACAAGGAAAAAAATATCATCTTCCAAAACTTACTAAACATTTGACTGTTTCCCTCTCAGCCAGGGCCTCTGGCCAAGACAAAGACAGAAAGCAAATTGGAAAAACAGACATAAGGGGATAGAAGACACAGTAAGTGCCACCCTGCCCACTATGGGAGGCCAGGAACCCCACCCAAAAGACACACAGGTGAACTCCTGCCCACCATTGGAGGTCAAAAGACCCTAACAAGAAAAAAAAGAAAAACAACTTAACACCAAATGATGACAGAATAATTTTATTTTTCCAACTGAAAAAAAAAAACCCAAAACAAATAACATTTTACATTGACAACAAAATGACTGAAAGGGGTAAGATGAAGACAACATTAATTCATCATTGACAAGTTCGGTATCAAAACTTTTCAACAGGATTCCACATCATTTTTCTGACAATTATTATATATAATAATAATAATGATGAAAAAAAAAATCTTAAAAAATAAACAAAAACTAAGAACCAGATTATTCATAACCCTTACATACCTATAACACTTTTAGGGTTACATCTAAATGAAAATTAAAAAAAAATATCCATATATAATTTAAAAAAAAAAAAAATTAAAAAATCAAACATGGCCAAACAAACAAAAAAACAAAAACAAAAACAAAGATCATGAGTAAATTTCATTTCAATTAAATATCAACAATATGGTGGATATCTAAAAAACCTCTGGCTCTTTCTCTGGTTGAGTTTAAAACGTTTTATTCTAATGATGACTATGCAAGCATAAAGAAAGCGATGTTCTAGAATTTCACCCTGAAAAAGGCTACGCATTGATCATTGAGCAATCGTTTCGAAGTTTAAATCAATGATGAAAAATAAAATGGGGGTGGGAGGGTGTTGGGATGAATAGACAACACAAATCCCTAAACACCAATCAAAGCTTCAGTCTTGCTTTAAATCACCTGCTCGTTTTGTTGTTTAAAAAAAAAAAATTACTTTATTTTACTATTTTAAACTTTCATTCACATTAGAACAAGAAAAAGGAACATGAAGGAATAAAGAAAGAATTCAGATCCTGAGTTATTTGGCTAAACCAGATCCATAGTTGATCAGCTAAACCAATTGTCCAGGGGAAGGTAAAACGAGAAGACCCAAAAAAGCCTAACATATTATAGCAAAAGCAGACCAATTCAATTTTGAATTTTAAGAATATCAAACTGACAAATTATAGAGCAGGTGTTGGTGTAAGATAAAGATCTGAAAAAGTGTGTATGAAATAGTGCAAGACAAAGCAATAGAGAAAAATATAAGAAAAAAAAAATATCCCTCCAAATCAGTCTTCTTTTTTTCTCTATTATTTTTCTTTCTCGCTTTGTCTAGCACTGGCAATTGTTATCCTTGTAAAGCGCTTTGAGCACATTTAGTGGATATTGCGCTATATAAAGCTCAATTTTATTTATTTATTTATCTATTTCTACACACTTATTCAGATCGTTATTCAATTTCGATATAGTATTCATGTATCAACAAATCAAGATTCTCGAGTCTCATTTCAAGCAAGACCAAACAGCCAAAAGATTGTATTTGTTAGTGGAGGGGGGCTGAGGGTTGGGTGTGTGTAAAAGAGACAGCAATTATGGACTAATTTTGAGTTCCCCTTGAAATCTTAACATATAACATTTAACTCTCTCTCTCAAGCTCGTATACACGGAAAATCAAACAAGCAAATTTGTTCGATTTTCAGTGAGGGTGAACTCGAGAGAGTTAATCAGAGGAAGAACGAGACCAGCAGGTTTTCAGTGACAATGCTATAATAACTACCATGTTTGGGTGAGGCAAGATTAGTTCTATTTACGTACTATATAAACATCAATGATTTTATGATTACAAAGGACTTACTTCTCTCATACACATCATTCCCAAACTCAATCCGAAGATGCAGGGCAAACGACCAAACCAAAATGACAACTTTATAATCTTACGTAATATGATATTTTGTGAGTAAAATATAATAATAATGACAACGAAATTTTTAAATTTTTTTTTTAATAGCAAGAACAGAGCTCAGATGAAGAGGTTTGTTTGTTTGTTTATTTCAAGGTGTTTTACAGCGCTTGTGATTCCAAAAGGTAATTTAGCGCCAGTTTGAAAAAAAACATAAATTTTAATCAAGCATAATTAGGCAAAAAGGGAGTTCAAAGTGGTTCAAATTGGAAACATGTAGATTCCAAGAGCACACTATCAATGTACTTAGTTTGAGATCACCTAAAAGTCTCAAGCACAGGTCCCTACTAAGAGGAATACACTCAAACGTTTATAAATCATATATAATACATAAAACTAAACATACTACAGTGCATAACAGAGAGATGATTAACAAGGAAAAATAATATAATCCCCCAAAACTAACTATACATTTGACAGTATCCCTCCCAGCCAGGGCCAGGACAAAACAAAGTAATCTCATTCCAAGACAAAGACAGAAAGCATGTTGGAAAACAAACATTGGGGGATAGAAGACACAGTATGTACCTCCCTGCCCACTATGGGAGGTCAGCAACCCCACCCAGAGGCAAAGGGAAAGTCTCAAATTCGAAGCCTTTGTCATGATAACCAAATCCTAAAAATTACTTTTTTTTTTTACTTCTGAAACTTTGAGAAATTCTTTCTATTCGCAAAGCACTCAAGATCAAGATCTTTATCACTGGGGTGGCTCTCTGAATTCAAACCAATTCAGAAGGCAAAAATTTACGCGAACACATCGATTGACCCCTATCTGAACACTGGACTTCAGTAAGAAGACATTATCATTCTGTACGTACTTTGTTTCCATTCGGCAGGTGATTGGGAAATAGTGAGGATTTTTGGAATACTGAATTCCTTCAATATACAGAAAATCGACAACCTTGTTTAAATCTCTCAGTTACCAAACAGTTCACACAACCACTCAAATAAAAAAAGCCCAATACATTCCTTCCATCTCACTTCTTTAATAATCTATACCCTACAATTTTTTTTTTTTGTTTGTTGCTTTAGGTCTCTTCCAACACAATTGAGGTTATATGAGAGACCGCTGAAACAAAAAAACAAGCAATCTAACAAAAATAGTACAAATGTCAATCAAAAGCATAACCTAAAGATATCATAAGCTAAATTATAAATAACCAAGAACAAACAGGCAGAGGGTTTACAGGAAAAAAAATATCCCCTGTCAAAAATACAATCACAAACCAAAGAAGCAGGATAGGCTAGTAAAGAGAAGAAGAAACGACATCACTATCGGATCGTACACCCATGCGAACATCATAGGTATATGATTCGAGGGTGATGCTCCCATCCAACCACCCACATACCCTACAATTTAAAAAATACCCAAAATATGAGTTTCATTCATCAACACCTTAACAAAAATTTCAGTAATACTTAAACACAAACCAAAAAAAAATTTTTTAAAGGAAAAGACAGTAACAAATCTGCTCATATCTATCATGCAAAATATGTGAAATATTTCTTTTGCGAAATTTATAAGTGTAGACAATAACAAATCTATTTTGTTACATATCATTGCATCAAATACACCTATAATAAATTCTCACAAAACAAACTTAAAAATAATTCCAAATCAATATTATTGTAATTGTCATGAATATACAGACTATAATGGAATAGACTCGATAAGACACACAAGACAATGGCAATAATATTATATTAATAAAAGTCAGGAATAGCCAGCCCGTTGATATACAAGTGAAAAATTTCAAAGTTGCCATTTAAATGTAATACATATTTCACCTCATCGCTAAAAAGGAACTTCTCATACTCAAATACTGCTATCTGCCTATCAGATCACTAGAGTTGTGTAACTTATTTGAAAACGGCATATTATTTTTAAGGTATTAGAGCATGTACAAAAACTTAGCCCCCCCAGTTTAAAGGACAAGGATTTAAAAATAGAAGGAAATCCATTCTTTGACACCGCCTGTATATCAAATTGAAACTAACACCGCCTGTATATCAAATTGAAACTAACACCGCCTGTATATCAAATTGAAACTAACACCGCCTGCATATCAAATTGAAACTAACACCGCCTGTATATCAAATTGAAACTACATAATGCAATTCAGAAAAGACACGAGTAAAAAAGTGGATTGGTCTACCAATGACTTAATGTGTTTCAAGGCCCGACGAGAGTTGAGTTGGTGAGAGTATTGAAAGGAGTGAATCACATAAGTAGATTCTTGCAGCTGACTCTTTGACACTAAACAATACGGTCCAGTCACAGTCACACCCACTCTTTGATTTTAAAAAAAATTCAGATTTTCATACGATTGACAATATCTCATATAGGTATAATCGATAAACAGAGCACAAATATTGGGTATTAATTAGATTTCTAATAGCAGAAAAATAGAATAAAATAAAAAGGTGAATGAAAATAAGTCAACCTATAATATAAGGAAAAGTTTTCACATCCCCACCGAGACAACTGGAACGAAAAAGCTGAAGTGAATATAACTATGTCCTCGGTCAAAGGCTAAAGTGAATATAATGATGTCCTCTGTCAGTCAAACAAAGGGTTTCAACCAAAGCAATAGCTTTCCATTTACAGCTGAATTAAATAACATTGATGATGGATAAAAATATTTAAAAAACCAATGGTGTTGCATAATAAACTTAAAATCACCCTACAAAACACAAGATCCATGCTTATTGTTGAATTTCCACGCTGCATACAAAGCTCAAAACCCTCCTTTTGAAATGTTCCTGTTAAGAATATTTCTAGTTATCACATGACTTGACGAGAGTGACCGCATTTACATGGCAAATCAAGACCAAGGTGTGAGGTGACTAGGGCCTTTAGACCACTTGGTAAACATCTTTATATACGAAATATCTTGACATTAAAATAACATGTCCAATGTTCTTTTTCTTAGGTGTGGGAAAGGTGAAATCTATCAATTTTACCACATTTTGTTTAGCAATTTTCAATTATGGGGGACAATTAGGAGCTGGTATTAGTCACCTCAACTGGCCTTTTTCACCCCATTTCACAGGATGAATGAATAGCATTAAAAATAAAAAATTAAGTTGAAACGATATCAAATTTTCATTTTTCTAGACTGAAGTTGGGTTAGACACCATTCAGACATGTGCACCTTGTTGTACTACAGTTGAATAAGGTTCAACACGCCGTGTAATTTGTGTTTGCAACAATATCAATTCTGCTAAATTGAATAAAAAGTTGATGACCTTCTAGGATATTTTACCATAACTGATAAACAATTGTGCTAAAATATTCCTGCACAACTCATTTCACCTGTGAAACCACCCTAAATCCACTGACTCTTGTATTCATTACTTGGGATAGTAGTACAAGAGCTCCATATAAGGCTAAAGCTTTTAATAGCTTAAAATCCAAGGCTTGGAAGCCAGAATAAACGTATCTTATTGCATATAATAAGCAGCGATATATTGTCAGCTATCCGTTCGAAGAAAAAAAAAAAAAAACAAAAAAAAAAACAAACGAACAAAACTACTACTGCTACTACCAAGTATTATTTTCTCACTTAGAGGTCGGTAAATATGACCGCTCACTGCTGACTGGAAACAGAGGCCACTGAAATCAGGTTTATCTAAGTGCAAGTCACTCCACCCATTGAGATGGCAGCCCCATCAAACCGTGGCATGGTGAACACAATTTTGTGGTCTTTTGAAATAGTATCAGAATCATCCAAAGGAAAATGAATTTGCCAAAACGTCACCAGCTCAAGCCTCTCATACCCCCCAAAAAATAATGTAATCTGGAAGTGGAAGGATCCGTTTACGTTTTTCTTCCTTCGACTTTGTGATAGGTAGCAGAAAACAACAAAGAAAATTGTCAAGATTTATGAACAACTATCTTTATTTCCAATTACAACGGACAAGTTATTATTCCATTCTGTACTGAATTATTACCAAATAAAAATGTGAAAAGTTGTCAATAATGCAATGCCAGACAAAGCATACAAAAAAGGACGTAAAAAAATAATTTTTTAAAAAATCAATCTTTCTCAACTGGAATGTAAACTACAGACATCCTGATTATCAGGTTTACTGCATATATAGTATAGGGTTTTTCAGGTTCAATCCCCAGCCGAGGAAGATTTATTTTTAAATTATTTTTTGGGGGTGCAGGGTTGTTGTTATTAATATTATTTTTTATTTTTGAAAACTTTGCCTGACACTGTATCTAGCCCATCCTTCTCTACTGTCAGTCAGGGAGAGAGAGAGATTGATTGTGTTATTTGTATGAAATAACAATCAAGTCACAATGAGACAAACAAAAAACATTGATAACTTTGCTCTGAGAAAAAAAAAAAAATTATCATTATTATTATTTGCAAACTGCAAAGGAAATATTTGACTAACATCTTTAACACAGAATCCATACCACTGCCAACTTTCCTACATCAAATTTTGAATAGTCTCAATGAATTGGGATTTCCAAAAATGAAAGTATGGCCCCACAAAATATAAAGCTTCTCATAGTTAATTCCAAAATGTTAATCATTGGTTTCAATCCATTGAAATCCAAGTGAACAATTTAAGATTTTTTTTTACTTTCTTTGAATGTGATAATGAAGAGTGAGGCAATTGAAATCGTTTACGTTGAGGAAAGCTGGCTAGCAATCAATCAATCAATGTCGGTAAGAAAGAAAGAAAGAAAATTGGGTATGATTCGTCTCACTGAAGCATTTTATGATCCACTGTTTCAATCTGGTAGCATAACAATAACAAAGCATTCACGATGCTAAAAATTTGATTTGAAGATAATACGTTAAATAGGCTGAACACGTTAATTAGGCTGAACAGAGAAATTGGAAATATACATACACACAATAAGTGAATAATATTAATAATAATAATAATAATAATAATAATAATAATGACAAAAAATAATAATAATAATAATAAAAATAATAATACAATGAATAAGAAAGTTGTCAAGCCCTGTACATGTATCAAAATATCAACAGCAATAAAGCATGTTGGCATCACTTATTTCATTACAGATTGGTACAAACTTTACCAATTCGAAACAGTGGGTATAACTGATTTGTACAAGAACACAAAATGTCAAAAATGTTTTGATGAATATCAACTTATTTGATTAAACAACTTGCACTGCTATGACAAATCTAACTCAAGAACAAAGAATAGATCCAGAACAAAACTAGACATTTGAAACATCAAAACCCAATCAAAACAAATTAAATTTATTTACCACTCCCCTCAACCAAAATTGGTGAATATACAGTAGAATTACTTTAAACCGAAATTTTGGGGACCTTCTATACCATTTCGGTTTAAAGACATTTTGGTTTAAAGCAAGTTCCCGTTTTGCGATGTTTTTCAACTATTTAAGGAATTTGCTCATTTAATCGTATCATGGGTTTCGCCTTAAATGGAGTTGTTGAATAAATGCTGTCTTTGTAACCTTTTTTTAAAAAAAATTTTTTGGGGGTGTGTTTTAAAAATATTTTTGGGAGTTTTCGTTTTCCAATCAAAATTGTTGAAAGAGTTGAGTTCGGGATGCTGTGTTTTTTACATATCACCTTCTTGCTCAACTTTTTTATCATCAACTTCACATAGCATTTTGATTTTAAACTCCAACGTGTAAGCACAGTGCTTTCTTTTTGTAAAATGTAAAGCTAAAATAAGATCGAAAGTTCTTGTGCAATAATTGATAATGAATGATGCGCAACTACTCAGAGGTGAAGTGAAATGGAAATGAAAAGGCGTGTCAATGCTAAGCTGTCTACTACACACCCCTCTTTTGTTGAAAAGCCATTAGGTTCAAAGACCTAATTACATAGACCCCCCCCCCCCCCCCCCCCACATCCAAAGCATCAACACATGTGCGAGAACATCTCGCTTGCGTGATACACGCCATACACGCATATTTAAACAAAAAGGAAATAAAATGGCATATCAATGGTAGTTGTCACCCCCCCCCCCCCTGCCCCCCCACACCACCCAGCCCCTTATTGTCGTGTTGAAAATCCAAAGCATCAACACACGTGCGAGAACATCTCGCTTGCGTGATTCTACACCCCAACTCCCCCTCTTTCCTCATTTTTCGCCCGCCAGTCACCCGCTGTCTTCCTTTTCCAATCTGTGCGATTGTGGTGTTGGCCAAGCCCAAATTCAGTAATTGAAGTGTTTGCCTACCCCCACCCCACCACTCACCTTCATCTTGTAGGTACTTATGCTCTTTGTTTATTATCGCCGGACATTATTACGTGTGGCCACCTTCCCGAATTTTTGAAGAAAAATAGAGAGAGAAAAGGGAAGGTGCTCTCAAGTTGTTTCGGTTTAAAGAAAGTCCTGCTTAGAAGTATTTCGGTTCATCGTAAGAATTAGTACAAAGATAATGAAGAAACTAGTACAATTTATTAAATTCTTTGCGGTTTAAGGTATTTTTCGGTTTAGCTTCTTTCGGATTAAAGTAATTTTACTGTACATCCATTAGACATATACTAGCTCGTAACGTAATGTGACCCTTCAAATATTTGGCTCCTTGCAATTCTCGAATTTCATAATGACCCATGAAAAAGGGACCAAAACGAGTCTTGATAGAAAGAATCAATTTAAATATTCAGAGATCATCAATACAGAAAAATGTGAACCTATGACCTTAATGTCGGTACTTCCCTCCAATCTTTTAATTATTGTTTCAATGTTTCATTTAATTTTTGAAAACCTCCACCAGAAATAAAGAAAACTTGCACAAGATCATAACCAAGAAATGATAATTTTGCACAAATTGCTTTTTTTTTTCCTTTCATGTTTCATTAAAGCAACAGATCTGCAACTAAAATCTTTTAATTGTTTGACACTATCAGGTGTTGTCACTGGTCACATCTGAGGAACAACAAAAATATATCATGCAAAGTGTTCATGCAAATAAATGTGATGGTTATCCGATGTGCAACCATATTATGTTGAGTTAGATTCAAAAAGGAAATGAAGAACTGTACATTTTTAACAAACATTTTAGTTTTAGAGTGTGTGGAACTGAACAGGTCAATCGATGAACTTTGTTAGAATGAAATGAATAATGATAATAAATTTAAAATAATCATAAATATTTCTCAAAGTTGTTAATTACGATTAGAATTAAATAAATGCAGAGTAATTGCCTCCTCTAGAAATATAATATATGAAAAATTGCAACTATCCATAGTTCTGCATTATTTTGATAATTCTTTATAAATAATTCCTTGCTAATTCAATACACTTTTTAAATAGACATTTATTTTTATAATACTGATATATGGTCCAGTCAATTTCACTCGCTTTCTTAATTGACTAATGGGTACGATGATAGCTTATTAGTTCAGTTTCAACTTTAATTTTTAAACCACATGATCTCTCCATCCTTACACTAGTCGAAGTTTTCTTTTTCTTAGTTTTACTATACACCTTGTCTCGATGCTTCTTGCTTCCTAAATGGAGCAAAAATTGTGGTTCCTCTTCCATGACAACATCGCAAGAGGAGCAATAAAGCTTTCCGCTAGGTGTTCTATAGTTAGCTAAATCAAATTTGTACCGCTTTTCCGGCGTTAACCCTAAAATATTGTACAGTTCTTCATGTTCCTCATTCATCCTCAACTTTCCATCTGAAAAGAGAATTTTCAAAGATAAAATTTAAACTATCGGGGGAAAAAATTATCTATTCTAAGCACATAAAACAATATTTTAAAAGTTACATGCATTATCTTGATTGCTACAGGTATTTTTCCTTCAAAATAATAACTAACAAACTCCTCAATATTGAGCATCACTGTCGATAATGCATATATGGTGCCTTTCTGGCAGTCTGATATATCTTTAAAGGTCTCAATATTACAAAAAAGCAATTTGGCAATTTTTAAATCTCAGTATGAAAATCAAGATAATAGGATAAAAGGTGAGTGAGAAAATACTACCGAGACGACGAAATAAAATAGCCCTTGACACACCCAGAGCTGGTATATCAGAACTGTTTTAAACATTGACATTTGTCTAAGAAAACATTTGGAACTCAAATTTTCAATCTTGATCTGCTGCAATGGGAAAATGTATTTGATTGTGAATTATAAAAGGTGAGAGGACTACTTGAATTGTTGAGCCACCTGGAAAATAATGCAAACAAATAATGACAATGAAGATAAATGGCAGCCAATCAACTCTCTTCATGTTCTTTACCCAAGGCTCATGCACGGAACCATTAACTATAATAATAATAAAAATTGCTTAAAAAAGCAAAAACTTAAAATCGTCTCTGATTTAACAAGTTTCTACTGAAATAAGTGAAGTTTATCATCAATATCTTGAGAAAGATGAAAGAAAAGACCATAGTCAAAGTTGTGTGCTTATAAGACTGTGGAGAAACCCAAACAAGAATTTCAGATGAAACATTTCCATCACAAACACTTTAGCCAGTCGTGTATCCCCTGCAAGTCAGGAGGGTTAGGTACCCAGATAAGTTCATGAAAGGGCATTTATATCTAATATTAAAACTGATACAGCCAAAGCAACCAATTATACAAGGCATAAAACATTAAAATGATGAGCTATTATTGCCCCTTAGTGACAAACTAAAATCCAAATATAATTTGCAGTCTGATCATCACTCCTACATTAAGTTCTGAAAACAGTCCAGTTAAAAAAAAAATAGTTTAGTCTTTGGAAAAAGTCAAAACTAAAATTCATAAAAGCTAAAACTAGATAGCATGTTCATAATTAACATCCATGTACATTCAAGCATCCACTATGCAAAGCATGTAAAAATCCTCAAATATTTTTAAAAAGAAAAAAAAATTTCAATGAAAAATAAAATGATTAAAAATCCTCTTGTACAAACCAAACAAACCACTTAACAGTAAACTGACAACATGAGCTTCATGGAAATACGTAAGGTCAAGAAAGTCATAAATTGACGCAAAAGAAAGTTGACATAAAACTTCAGAGAGAGAATCAGACACAGCAACAACCCTCAAAGAATTTTGAAATAAAAATGAGAGCTTTAAAATTCTAACCAGTGCAGTCTTGACTCGATTCGTTGAACTGATCAAGAGAGTGGACTAAAAAAATTGACAACATATACAATATATGACACCAACTAAATATTGTGCCAAAAAAATTAAATTAAAAATTGAAAAAATAATAAAGAGTAAACATTGGTGTTGAATATGGTGTTACTTCTAGCTATAGATTGCAGAAAATTCAAACATAGTCTGTCCTCAAACATGTGAATAAATCGTACAACAGCATTGGAAACACTTACTGTACAAGGAAATGAGATTTTTTAAAACAATAATCAGAAAGTTCTTGTCAGTTCCTCAATCTTGCACCACATAACACCCTTTAAAATCCCAAAAACTGACACAGTTACAGTCAAGGGCAAATCAAGCTGAATAGACACCACGACCATAACTTTCGTGCAACCCATTTACATTACAACTAACTCGGGTACGAATGAACAGACCTGCCTACTTGAAAACTTTCAAATCGTAGCTCTGAGAGTGAAAAAAATATTATTTACTTTGACCAAAACTATTCCCAGAAGCATTGCATTATACTTTGTCTTTACAAAATCTACTCTGGTACAAATTTTATTTTATTTTTCAAAAAATTATTCTGTAATTTGCATTCGTAGTTGTACGAAATTTTTCATAATAGTAGGCCTGCATTTTAAAAATCCCGGGTTTATTTGTTTGTTTGTTTGTTTAAAAAACAATCAATAATGGTCAACACTATCAAAGGTATCCCACATTGAACGAAACGAGCATTCAACAAAATCTAATCCATCTCCTTGTGACTCCATTATATCCGAGTTGCAGTGGATTACCTTTGATAAAAACCAGATCACTAGAATGCAAACATATATATATATATATATATATATATTTATATATTTAATAAGCATAGAGCAAAACATTGTCTCTCCTGTAAACATGTTATGATATTCAATATGAGCACAAATGATAAAACGCGCATAGTTTTCATGGTTTCAATTTACACATCTGATTATGAATCTTATTACAATGTGACATGTAATGCACTAGACATCAATGACAATTCATCTCAATATAAATAATAAAACACACTTCTCCTTAAAACTTCCGTCTTCGGGCACTTGTCTTGGGCCAGTCAAGAGCTAAATCACAACCCACGGCCACAAACACAAGGGAATTTAAGACGAGTAGGCAACTAAACCATCCCACCATAAACAAGTAGTACTCATCTATTTTTAAAAACACATCACGTGGCATTGCTCTCTTCTTGTTAATAAATACGTATTTTTTTGGTGCACTAAAGACCGCTCCAGTTGAAAAAATAATAACACTTAGTTGCCATGTTGGGGTGCACATATAACTTTTAATAAAAATAACCTGATCAGTCCTAAAGCTGACTAAAAGAGAGAGAGAGAAACAAATTTTTAAAAATAATCCTGCTTCTGTTGTCTACCATTACCATTCGAACTCAGACTTAGAAACAGATTTTACCATTTAAAAAAAGAAAAAGAAAGAAAAAAAAAAAAAAAGGAAAAAGGGAAAGTCAAGCATTTCGTTTATTCCCATTAACAACAGTGATACCGGTATCTGGTGAAAGAGACAAACTGGCACTGCTGTAGAGAGAGAGAGAGAGAGAGAGAGAGAGAGAGAGAGAGAGAGAGAGAGAGAGAGAGAGAGAGAGAGAGAGAGAGAGAGGAGAGAGAGGAGAGAGAGAAGAGAAGAGAGAAGAGAGAGAGAGAGAGAGAGAGAGAGAGAGAGAGAGAGAGAGAGAGAGAGAGAGAGAGAGAGAGAGAGAGAGAAAGAGAGATCTGACAACTTTTGCTAAATACTTAAAACAGATGGAAGTGCAGGTGTAATATCAAATAATCAACTATGTACAAAATGAGGATGATGGTTGGAAAAAAAAATTGTCTATGGCAAATTAACAAAAAAACAAAAAAAAAATTTTTAAAATGACCTATACACAAGCTTCTTTCACAATGTCATTTTACAGAAATGATGGATAACTAAATTTCAATCAGCGATTAACTGTAATTTGTAAATCTTGGCCTCTTGTCAAATGATCCACCAAAATTAAACGAGTCAGTTGGTCGCTTGAAACCTTTTGAAAATGGAAAAATGTACAGTTCTCATATAAAAAAAAAAAACAAAGATAATCCCATGTATTGTATAAAAGTCACAGGAAGTGCATCAAAATAAAATGGCAGTCAAACCTGTGTTCGCAGACATCTATGCCTGCGGAAAACTGTGTATGAGGAGATTTAACTGTCCGTCATTTTAAAAACTCTTTTCTCTATTGTATGAAAGGCAGACATTTGCTATCTTGTTTAGCAAATACTATTACAGAGTACAGAGCAGACAGACGTCCTCTTGGAATTTATACATCCTTATTGCTTACCCACTTTAGTCGCCATATACACACTATCAAGGTATCCAAACTCTTCATTTCTCGTGAATGGACGGGTATTGGGCTTGTATTATAAAATCAAAACCACAACTTGAATATCACTGACTCCTTGATGCATTATTCAATTCTTCTTTGTTTGCCCTGAGAGCATGGTAATCTCAGTCTGATTGCTGACAGTTAGCAACATAATAATGCAGAAGTCACTTAGAGCCAGAATTTATCCCAGTTTCTATAATATCATGAAGCGTACCATAGCAATTGCTTTCTACCCTTTGGATAGGACGCTTGTCTATGGCAAAGTACTTTCCACCTGATCCAGCTACCCAATCACTGCTGGGTGGACAGCAGAGGTGGTAAAAATAATCTGGGATTGATCTTGGTCCCATTATGTTTGAAGCGAATGCTCTACAAACTGAGCTGTTCTGACTCCCAAACATAAAAAATGCGCTGATTGCTTTACTCTCAAGACGACAGGTTTTATGTTCCTTATAATGGCAGGTTTGTTACCTGGTACTAGACAAACCTGTGAAATTAATATCAGCACTACAGTGATGCTCATATGACTTTTTCTCCGAATAATTTTCATTTATTTATCTATTTTTATTTTTGCCATGATTTCAAGATTTGGATACCAATGAAAAACTTTCCAAATAAAAAAAGTGAATATAAACATTAAAAAAAATATTTATAAAAAAAAAGACAATTCAACAAATTTGCCATTTATAACGTAAAGTGTCTTGGTTATCAGTCAACAATAAACTTTCTTCTATTACATTAATTAGAAAAAAAAAATGTTTTAAAACAATTTTTTTTAAATTAATGAAAAAAAAAAAAAAAAAAAAAAAAAAAAAAAAAAAAAAAGAGAGAAATATATAAAACAGTAATTAGACTTTTAAAAAAATAAATAAAAAATTAAAAAATGGAAATGGACGAAAATCAGAATTTTGTCAATAAAAAAAATAAAAAAATAAATAAATAAATAACAGATAAATAAATAAAATAATTAGAAAAAAAATATTTAAATAAATAACTAAATTACCAGAATTGGATGAAAATCGGAAAATCAAAATTCTGCCACAAAATTTTTAACAAATAATTTATTAGGAAAATAAATGAAAAATCCCCAAATAATATTCCGATTAAATCAGATTAAAAGGCAGGCCTGCTTAAAACAATGCATATTTAGTTTTAGAAGTTTATTCATACCCCGTTGAGAGGTATGCAAGGAATGGTAACTGTACTTTAGTTAATCTTGATGAACCGTTTGACAATCAGGAGATGCCCATAGTTTCATGATTTATGTTTTTTTTCTAAAGCTTAAATCTCCCTTAATTCCATTTAAACCAACTCATATTGACAGGGCCAATGTTTGAAAATATCGAAAAAAGGATCTTAATGTAAAATTTTAAGAAAATAAAAAAACTACTCACCCCTAAAAAATCCACCTCCTCCGCCCATACCACGTCCTCTGCCTCGAGAAATGCCTCTGTGGTAGACAAAATATTTGTACAATTTTACAAGGATATAATAATAATAATAATAATAATCTTTATTGTCCAAATAGGCAATTATTGTTAGGTTACAGCTCTTGTAAAAGGCGAAAAAAGTAATTAAAATAGTGGTAATAACAAAGATCATTGATTGATGCATTGACTACCTGAAAAAAAATTGTTGTCATCAAAATACTAATTATAATAAATTAAACAGAATTCTGTGTCACATATAAGAGTGAAAGTAATTTGATATCTTTTTAACATCTGCATTAAGCTCTTAAACAGTACTGTAAACCCTATCCATGAAATTGTGTACAATGGAGAGCCAAAAAGGGGTAAGATTTGTAAAAAATGTGGACAATATGGAGAGAAAAAAAAAAGGGTATTTTGTTAGAAAGTTTGGAAAATAATAGTTACCTGATAATCTTTCTCTCTCTTCTAACAAATGATATTTATAATTATAATGTAGATGACACAACTACTATTTGTCCAAAAACATGCATTTCAGAGGTTAAATTGTTGGTATAAATAAATCCCCGACATATCCCAATGAAATAATATTCATTGAACTCCCAACATGAACTTCCGAGACATGAGACAAAGTAGTGTTGAATGTACATTAACGGACTTGGCAATCAACCTCAACTGTTTAAAAGTTATCATATTATCCCCAATATATATATATATATATATATATATATATATATATATATATATATATATATATATATATATATATATATATATATATATATATATATATATATATATATATATATATATATATATATATATATATATATGAGCCAAGGTCAAAAGGTGCCAATTTTTTTTCTCCAAATAAAAGTGACATAATAGTCCATTCATGTTTCTATATGTGTAGCAAAAACCCTGTACTTCATGAATCAAAGGCCCTTTAGATAACTTTAAGGTTCAACGCAGCATAATATCGTCAACAATACCTATCGGTTGCTGGTGTCACCTGTGACCGGTGACACCAAAATGAGACAAAAAACTCAATAACCAAAAGGTTTTTGTTGAGTATCAAACTTTATTTAGTAAGTTATAGACAAAAAGACACAATCAACAACAATCATAGTACAATAATATTACCAACTATTGAAGAAAATGTTGCTTTTTGGTGTCATCGGTCACAAGCAACATAGAATGCAAATATATTATTTCATAAAAATGTATGTACATTAACAACAACAATATTGCTTATGTTTATTACCAGCAATGTTCAGAAACTTTTGGAATAAAATGTTGGGAAATAATGTGACCAAAGCATATCTTATTTAGCGACATTGTGTCACTTGTGACATTTGACCGATGACACCATTACTTATGTCACAAGCAATACAAAATTGCAATTTCGACAATATATCCATTAATTTCAGTCAAACCAGTGTAATAACCACAGTTAAATATGGAATTTAATAATATTCAGAAACCAAAGACTTCAAAAATAGAAATTTACATGGAAATTAGAGCATCTGAATGTGACTTGTGACATAAGACCGGTGACACCATTACTTATGTCACAAGCAACACCAAATCACACTTTCGTCCATTATATATCATTATTTTCAGTCAAAAAAGCACAATAACCTACTCTAAAATGAAATTCAATAATATTTTAAGAAACTAAATACTTTCAAATTGGAAATATACTTAGAAATTAGTAATACCATTGTTGCTATTACTTTGGTCAAAATCGGCACTAGAACGCAATTTTGCCTCAATAAATCAAGAAAAGCAACTGAACACATGTAATATAGCCTGTTAAAATGTAATCAATGACATTTCAAGCTTTGAAGAACATGAAAACAGAAATACATTAGAAACTGCAAACTTAAGTGTCACCTGTGACATTTTAACCAATGACACCAATGGTCACAAAAGTACCAGAAGTCACACAAACACTAGATAAATATCAGCCATGGTAATGAATTCATGTAACCAGACAGTAACATCCGCCCTACTGCTCAAATCTGCTAGTTTGTAGTAATTTAGTGTGTTAATAGTAAATCAAATCAAATTTCTTGACAACCCTTCTTTTATCTGGATTCGTCAAAAGCTTGAGTTTTGTCTTTTTCTGGATTGATACAACCCTGAAACATAAAAAGTTAGAATTACAAGGAAATAATTGTGTCAAAATCACAGTCTTATGTGAGATGTCATAATATCATATTTGTAAGTAGAATAACAGCTGAAAACATAATTTTTTGGTGGCACTTTGTAATATCCAATATCAAGTGTTGCTTGTGACAATGTAAAATAGCGATGACACCAAAGTTCAACTTACCTTTTCTGCCTGGAGCCACGCTGGAAAGGCAAATAAAAGTGCTGCACTTCACAGACTGGTAAGAAGGGTGGATCAAAATTGCGAATCGCCATTTAACGAAACAAACTT
The DNA here is from genome assembly GCF_034508935.2 of Berghia stephanieae. Classification (NCBI taxonomy): domain Eukaryota; kingdom Metazoa; phylum Mollusca; class Gastropoda; order Nudibranchia; family Aeolidiidae; genus Berghia; species Berghia stephanieae. The sequence goes on from NC_088363.1 coordinate 14,984,951, forward strand.
CCACGTGTTCACGCATGCCGTGTTGCTTGTGACAAATGACACCAAAACCAATAACCTCAATACCGGTTAAAACGGTATACATTTACTCCAAGATTTGTGTTCAGATAGTAAATCTATGCTTTTTTCTCATAATAAAACATTTTATAAACATTAAACATGAGCTTTAAAGTTTCTTGTCGAGTCTTAGTATTGTGCTGTGTTTGATGACACCAAAGGTCACAAGCAACACCAACTTTCTAAGAAGTCTATATGAAACTTAAACAGATATGTAATATACTGCAATTGCGTTCAAAAGTAAATTTTGACTTTTTACTATTAGTCAAATTTCAATCACGTGAGCTAAAACATCACATTTAATTTCTACACGATTTCTAAAAAGGTGATGCGTTGACCTCGTTTTAAGCACATGCCAAACAGCATTCAAATTTCACTTTCAAGTTGTTTATTTCATATTCTGTTGAACAGAGTATGTTGAGCTATCTCATTTTATCTCTTCTTCATATTATCAATTGATTACAAGCATTAACCCAATGAAAACAGCCCATAATTAAGTAAAAATCAAATTTTCTTAACACTGGTATCAGGCGGGCACCTTTTGACCTTGGCTCATATATATATATATATATATATATATATGCCTATAAATATTTCTTTATTTTGCACTTCAACAAAAATATGCCATAAACAACGCTTAAGGTTATCAAATAGTCATTAAGAGTAAAAAAATCATTAAATAATTTTTTTTTTAAACAAACAAAAAACAAAACAAAACAAAAAAGAAATGGAGGAAAAACAGGATCTTAAAAACAGAAGGTTATCAATCATTTCTTTAAGGGTAAAAACATCACGAAATCATTTTTCTTTCAAAAAGAAAAAAATTAAGGAAGACCGAATCTTGACAAAATAATATGTCAAAACTTAATTTAAGACCCTTAAAAAGATAATGGGAAAATCATGGGGGGAAAAAAACATGAGTTGGCAGCTCTATGATTTGGTTCATAACTTGTAAAACATGAGAATAAAGCTGACCTTCCTCTGAATCCTCCATCTCCTCCTTCAACAAAGCCTCCCCTGCCACCTCCACCACGACCACCGCCACGATGTCCACCTCTACCCTGAAGACCACCTGAAAGTTATGATGATGTATTCGAAATATTTGAAAAATCATCAACAAGACAGCTTAAGACAATTCAGACCATAAAGTATGAAATACTAGAAATTTCCCTTATGTGTCATGTCAATGCAGAGCAGCCTACTTGAAATTTCAAAAATTCGTAGTTTCCATGGGTGCCAGCAGGAAGAAGAGATGAAACCTGAAACTAAAATCTCGACACTTTGCCAAACCTGAAAATGTTCCTACTGAAAATGCGGCCTAAACTTTACTCTTATTTCATCACCATTTTTATACCATTATTAAATGATTACACAGCAAACATATTGACACAATGAGGAAATTAATTGTTACCGATGAAATTAGGTTATTTTACTCAAAACACTGAAACCGGAGGTATTTGACTTCTGAGATATTGCGAAACCGGAATTCCGGCATGAACCGGAAAACTGGCACCCATGGTAGTTTCCAAGGGAAAATAAGAAAATAAGAAAATTCCACTTTAAGTAAGTAGCATTAGAAATAAATAATTTGCCCTCAGCATGATCCAAAAATGCTCCTAAGTCCTGAGGAACTAAACTTTCCTTTGAGTCAAAGAAGAGACTGGAAGACCCAAAATGGGATGGAACTGAATCAATTCAAGTATAGATAGTATGCTTGGCTAAGAAGCTCATAACATTGCCATCCGGAAGTATAACGGACCAACACACAAAACTGTGTGTATCCATGAACATTTATAGTCACGTTAATACAGTTTAGTGAGCATTACTCATAAACGCGGATGGCAAAAAACAATAACAAAGACCTGAGTGATGTCATCTTCGAACTATCTATATATCAAGGCTGTGGGACATTTGTGGATGTCCACTCCATTCTAATTCTAATGCAAATAGGCGTAAGCAGCATATGTATCTAGATTTTCATCTCACTTGTAGTAATAGTAGGAAAAGTAAATTTGGATTGATGTTAATTTGAAATTTTTATAAATTTTACTTAGTAATTCAATAGTTTTTCTTGAAAAAGTCAAACTAATAACTAAGGTAATGGCATCACAGTAAAATAATTTAAAAGGATTTGATAAATATACTTTAATTGGTGCGAAAGTCAAATTTCGTATTGTATGCAATAAGGGATTGAAACTTAGTTGAACTGTTAAGTCCATAGAACGTCTGAGCTGTTCGAATTTCAAACTAGATTTGAAAAAGTGAAATGCTGAGTCTCTTTAAATGGAAAACTCACAAGGCCTTGTTATATTTCCATGTCGCCAGCTCTCGCATGATATTATTAACAACTTTGAAAAAAAAAAAGAAAACACCCAAACAAATAATAACAAAATTAGTATCTATTTCATCTCAATCAAACTCACTCTATTAACGTTTTATCATCCCATTTTATGTTAAAATATAAGACTGCAAGCACCTCTACTGTTATATATTATATCAATGAAAAAGGTAAAAAATGAATGATAAGAAGAGAATCATTCTAGGACCATATCTCAGACCAGACAATTTCCAAAAGAAAAACGGGTCATCTTTCATGAGGATCAAGATTAAATGCAATGGAAAATCCACAGGACATAAATGGTAAAACTAAACAATGATCCAGATACTCATGGACAGGGTTATGAAAGATAACACAGAGTGTAAATATAAAACAAAGATCTGAGATGGTGTGTATGGAACAGGGCCAGACAAAGCAGGAAAGAAAAATACAAGAAAAAAACATACATGCCAAAAAATTCTGCCTGTTTAGACTAGGGATCGAACCTCAGACCTCAAGTCTAAACAGGCTGATTTATTTTTTTTTCTTGTATTTTTCTTTCTTGCTCTGTCTGGCCCTGTTTCATTCACACTTTTTCATATCTTCCGTCTTACAGCATTGCCCGATCCCTAATTTGTCACTTGTAAATGTAAAAAAAGACACTAAATACAGATCAGGGTTGCTAACTCAGGAGGCAAACATTTTCTGAACTTTTAGGCAGACACGTTAACCGATCCCTTTATGAATGCTAAACTTTAGTAAAAAGACATTATGAACTTAATTTTATCAGTATAGCAGGTGATTGGAATATATAATGAGGGTTTATAACATGCTGAATTCCGTAAATATACGGAAAATTAGCCAACTTTGAAAAATGAACTTTTGATTGATACAAAGAGTTAAGCATCCAAGATATCAAAAGGTAAAAATTACCTCGATGAGGATTGTCCCCTTCCATTTTACGTATTTGCAGTTTGTGAGGAGCTCCGTTGAGATGAGCTGTCAACACTTCTTGACTGGATACGACTACAGAGCAAATCTTGCACTCAAAAATATCAGTTCTGATAAAAAAATATGAATAGTAACAAATTCAAATTACAGCAGCTCATTTAAATTTAAGCTAACTAATAATAACAATGAAAATAATAAGGCTAATAATAATAATCATAATGATGATGAAAAGAACAATAATAATAATAATAATAATAATAATAATAATAATAATAATAATAATAATAATAATAATAATAATAATAATAATAATAGTAAACAAATCACACTACTGAAGGTATACAAAGATATTTGGGGAACGCCCCTATTGAAAACTAACGATGCAATTATTACAAACAGTTACTGAGGAATTTCTACTTTTTTAAAAAGTAACCAGAAGTTTCTGGAAGAATCTGAATGAAAGACTGTCCATTGCAACCCAGCCTCAGGCAACAAACAATCTGTACAGTTTGTCTAAACAACAACCAAAATAAAAACAATAAACAAATAAATAATTTTTTTTTTTAATCTCTGTGAAGCAAAAATGCGTATTATTACTCTTATCTACCTAATATAATTAAACAATTTTTTTCTGTATTCTTTTCTATTTCATATTATATCAATACTCACTTATTTGCTTGGCGTAGTTTCTTTGCATGATTTTTGCCCTTGTAATGAATCTCACTCTGTCCATCCTGAAGGAAAGAAACTTTGCAAATTTTGCAGTATTTCTTTTCATCCATCTCCTGGAATAAAATTAATAATCAAAGATCAACATTCTCATCAGACCATAAATCAAATACATAATCACATAAACAAAATAAAATTAAAAAACAACAGAAAAAATATCAGTCTTGTGTTTTTAAAAATCGAACATAACGAGCTAGACAGTCCTTCTGTCCTTTGCTATTCATAGGAAAGTTTTATTTTGAGGTAAACATAACCCATCTTTTTAAAAAAATTTTTTTACAAAGCTTATTGCAACAATACATTTATTTCTTAAACCATCCTTCAAAGATTAAATATTGGGGAGCAATACAATCAGATTCCACCGTAGCCAAAAAAAAAAAAAAAAAGCTAATAAAAAGGATGTTGCCCTGCAATTTTGTATGCAAAGACCTAAACAAACTCAACATTCGTGCCATTGATCTGATAATGATATGTGGAATTTCTTGCCAAAGATTTTAATTAAAATAAAAAACATTTAGGAAACTTTAAAACTGGAATGGAGTGATAAATATCTAAAAATCTCTTTTAAAAAACGAACAAAAACACGTAAACTAGAGCTTTATATAGTGCAAGGTCCACTAAACATGCTCAAAGCACTTTACAAGGGGTCCCTAGCCAACACCAACTCTTGTCATGTAGGACAAGGCATGCTACTGGGTGGAAAAACACCTAGACTGCAACCAGGAACAATCTCAGTCCCTTTGCATGCAAAACGAGTACTCTACCAACTGAGCTATCTGAACCCTCGAAAAACTATTGGTTAAATAATGAAAAATAAGCCAATAATATGACGGTCTATTCCAAACAGAATAGCAGGTGCAGCTTATAAAAGTATGAACAAAGATTATACTCTGTCCACAATTTTTCGGCAATTTAAAAAGTCATTACTTTCAAACTTTGATGCCAGACCTTCAATTTTTGGGGTATTTTACATTCTCTTTCCCAGAAAACCTTATCAAGCAAAATTTTGTCCTCAAGGTCTTCAAAATAACTAAAATGTATTGATAATTTATAAATTTTTTTTTTTGGTGCGTGTTTAGTGATAGAAAAACGACCTCATAGACAGATTAAGTTTGTATTAGCCACAGATTGACGCTGCTCATCCATGTACAAATATTAAAGCAAAAAATCTCATCTATTCATTCACAATTCTGTATGGGACGAAGGAGGTGGATTTACCCCCCCCCCCCCCCTCTTATGGTAAATAAAGAGATTGAAAGTATTGTAAAATGTTTTAGTAGAGTGCAAATGTATTTCATTTAAAACGTTGCTCAAGCTGAAGCATTAGATGAGGATAAAATTTTGGTGGAACGATTGATACTACAAAGAAAATGAGTATGTAAGAAATTAAAAAGAGTGGATCAAATTTTGCCACGGTCAGATGGTCACCCTATTTATTGGCAAATGGTTTATTGTAATGCCAGGGGAAAATAAAAAAATTGTATGACTATGCCTATCTATATAAAGACAAAAACATTAAAATCTCACCTCTTCCTCCTCTTTCTTCATCTCCTCATCAGTTTTTGATTTGTCTGAATCTTCATTTTTTGATGTCTCTGTATTGAATCCGGCAGAGCGACCATTAGTTTGTGCAAAAATACGGACTTTTTTCAAGTGGTTTTTCCCGTTATAATGCGCTGACATTTGTGGACTAGCCAACCTCACGTTGCAAAGCTTACAGAAATGCTCTGTAGTAAGTGTTTGTAAAAGACTACGCAATTCTTCAGACATCTCTACCTCCGTCAATTTCTTTTCATTTTCAGTGTTGAGCAGACTCTTCTCTTTTTCAGGATCCAACACAACTATTGATGCTAAAATCTTCTTTTGAATTTCTTCTTCTCTTGCAATCTCCTCTGGAGTTTCTGGGGCTTTTTTGGGTGGTGCTAGAATTTTAGGCTGTGCTTGTTCTGCTGTTTTGTTGTTCACCGGCGTCTTATTTGTTTTCTTTTCTTCGGGTTTCTTTGCTTCTAACTCTTTCCTTACATCTTGGGTCATTTCTTTAATCTTCGAGGAAGCTGCAGGGGCAGGAGCTCCAGTTGTTGTAGGAGCTGCAGTGGTGGCAGGTGTAGATTGTTTGGTCTTTGCTTTGGATTCAACCTCGTTCAAAAGCTTTTGATTGGGATAAAACGGTGCTTTGCTACCACTATCATCTTTATTGGTGGTTTTCTTGGCAATATTCGTGTGGAAGGCGCCTTGATGACCAGAATCTGCTTGCGTTGTCCTGCTTAAGGGTTCATTTTTCTTTGTGACACTAACTGAACCTGCAGCAGGACCTGAGGCAACCGGTTGCTTACTCTTTCCAAAATCTCTATTATTGTTGAAAGAATTCTGATTGCGCATGTGAAACTGGCTCCCTCCTCTGTCTGAGAATCCCTTATTGTCATTGTCCCGTGGTCCAAAGTTGTTAAATTTGCCACCACCACCTCTGGGAGAAGAACGGTTGTTAAAGGAATCACCGGAGGGCCGATTGTTCATTGGATCACTCCATCCATTATTACCAAATCCTCCCCGGTTCTGAGGGCCGCCGCCTCGTTGGCCTCTCCAACTGCCTCCACTATTCATAGGTCTTGTATTATCATTTGACATCTGGTTGTAATTCATTCGGGACTGGCTCCCCATGTTTCTTGCCGTGATAGGTGACCCTCTATTACCACTTCCACCACGCTGATTGAAGGTATTAGTATTATTATTATTATAATTATTACTGTAAAATTTGTTTCCTCTTCCTCCTTGTTGAGAGAAAGTGCTACTACCTTGAGAAGAGAAGTTATCATCCATTCCAGAGAAGTTACTGCCTCCATGTTGAGTAAAGCTGCTGCCACTATGCTCTCTCTTAGGATTGTAGGAGAAACCTCCAAAAGATTCCTCAGGCTTTTTGTAGTAACCGCTAGCGCTACTACTACCAGCAGCACTACTTGAACTTGTGCTGTTCCATACATCTGACTTCCTGTTCTGATTGTATCCAGGTGCTGGTCCACTGTAGCCACCAAAGCCACCATCATCATAGCCACTTGAATTATAAGACTGTGTACTTCGAAAGCCACCAGTAGTACCAGATCCAGACGTATTATTTTGCCGATATCCACCAGAACTCGGCTGCTGGGTGCTTTGATACTGACCAGCATCAGTGACAGATCTCTGTGTAGTTGGCTGGTATCCACTAGATCTATTCTGCGATGTACTCTGAAAGCTGCCAGACGGTGTTCCATCAGAAGTTGAATGGTATCCACCAAAGTCTGAAGTTTGAGAATAATCATTTGAAGGTTTGGAATACTGCTGGGATGATGAATAGGACGACGTGCTCAGTTGTTGCTGTGAGTAAGATTGCTGACTGTCGTAGGATGGATTTGAAAAGCCTGTGGTAGAGCTATTGTTCTGATCTGTGCCAAAGGTGTAACTGCTAGTTGTCTGCTCATATCGGTCTATGGGCGGGTCGGTATAATTTGTGGTTGCCGTGGAATAATCATAACCAATGGCTCCCGTGTTGGAGGAGTAGTCTTGACTAGCAACGGGCATAGTAGAGTCTTGATCCACAACAGAGCTGGAATATTGATATGAGGATGACTGATATCCTGATGAACTATCAAATCCCGAAGATGATGCTTGCTGGCCATAGCTCTGTTGACTATAAGAGTTTGAATTTACACCATAGTCATTGTTTGTCGAACTGTAATAGTCGGCCGATGTGGAAGTATCTGGAAAAATTATGAAAGTAAAAATCAATGAATGAGTTTCACAGACTCCGTTGTGAAGTATAGACAGCACTTGAAAAAAGAACATGACAAATATGTAAATAATATGCTTAAGCCAGAGATAACGGATGATAATCTAAATGGCAGACTTACGAACAGATTCTGGAGATACATCTGTTCTAGGTGTAAAGATGATGCCAGTATACAAACAAGTCCTTCAAACTCGTGATGGCTCAGATATGACAGACACAGAAGGAAAATGAAAATGCAACATATTGAACAAACAGTATGAAAGTGTGTTTACTAGAGAAGAAAATGTAATGTCTTATTCTTATCAGGAGTACCACATGGGCGTGTATGCTTCTTGATATTTATAAATGACCTTGGAAACGAATTATCTCCACAAACAAGGCTTAAACTGTTTGCAGACGATAGCATTCTTTTCAGGACAACAGAAGCACATGAACCCCAAAAAGATCCTGATTCCCTCCAAACGTGGTCAGATACATGGCACATGAAGTTTCATCCATCAAAATGTTATGTCATGTCAATATCAAACAAGAAAGAGCCTTAAACTCACAATTACACACTGCATGATCATCCCTTACAATATCTTGACTCTGTAAAATACCTCAGAGTCCATCTCAATAAGAAACTAAAGTGGCAAACCCATATAGAACATATCACAGCGATGGCAAGGAGGATGTTGGGATTTCTCAAATGGAACATAAAGCAATGCCCCATGCAAATAAAAGTTGATGACAGGCTACATAAATATTAAGGATTGCGATGCCTTAACTCTCAAACGTTCCACTGTTTTGAGCAAAAATTGTGAATGGAGGGGGTGCAGGTACATTAGGATACCCTGAACTCACTCACTGTGCGCTAATGCTGGCATGTTATATATCAATTTGCTCGTCAGATGTTTTAGTTTCACATTCTTAAAGTTTTTTATAATTTCAAGGCACTTTCCTGGACACAAATATGATTTATGTGTCAAGGTAGGGTCTCAAATTTTCAAGTAAAAACTGCATTTTCTGCAAATGCCAAGAAGGAAAAAAATAACTGTTCAAAATTATGATCAAAACAAGTTTATTTTCTAAAAATACATCATGTCTTACAACTTTTATGCAAAACTCAAGTATGTAATGCATAAATTGAGCATCTGGTGGGGTCTCAAATGTATCCACACATTTACTCAAACAAGGGGCATAATCCAATAATTTTTACATGTTCACAAAAATGTCTCTAAATTGCTTATGTCAGCATTTCTTTGGCATATTTTGGATATATCTTGGTCAACAGACCTAAACACATGATACAAGAAGACATTTCAACATGGTGAAAAGGTTTTGGGGTAATAATTCCATTACAAAAGTAAAATTATATAATTATTTTAAAATTCACTTGTGTGTCACTTGTTTAGTGCAAAGACTGAACTATACACACCAAAAAAATACACAAGTTCCTTCTTACTGATACAATTGATAATACATGGATAAATATAATAAAGGACTTCAGTATACATATATATTTATTTATATATGTAAATGTATTCGCAGAGAGCGAATAGTATTTTTTTTTCCGCAAAGAGCGAAAACGAATGATTATTCGCAGAGTGCGAAAATATTTTAATTTCACAGTAACAGTACCTTAACAAAATAAAATAAAAATAACAGACAATTTAACATTTAAAAAACAAAGAGCATTTTAAAATACAATAATAAATCAAATAATTTACTCAAGAACTGTATGATACCACAACATACATTTTCTATCCGGCTGTAAACAAAACCATTTTTTACAATATAAACACCTATGTCTAGTTTTCTGTACTTTCCCCCTATCTAAGCATAACCTACAATCACCCCTTGAATTTGAAGAAGCATCTGGTAAAATTGGATGGATTAACTTAATTTCTTCATCTATATCATTATTTGATGCAACAGATGAGGACAAAGATACATTTTATGGTCTGCTACAACAAGTCATTGACAAGTTGCCAAGGAAAGACATCAACATATTGATGGGAGATGCTAATGCAAAAGTGGGACAGGATAACGTAGGCTATGAAGGTATCATGGGACGTCATGGCATGGGAGAAATGAATGATAATGGAGAGAGGTTTGCAAATTTCTGTGCATTCAACAGTTTGGTGATTGGAGGATCAGTGTTCCCCCATAAGAGGATCCACAAAGCAACTTGGGTCTCACCAGATGGTGTGACAGAGAATCAGATTGATCATTTTTGTATCTCTCGTAGATTCAGACGTTCATTGGAAGATGTGACAGTACAGAGAGGGGCAGATGTTGGATCAGACCACCACCTGCTATTGGCAAAGCTTAAGCTCCGACTCAGAAAACACGGGGCCAGATCACATACAAGAAGAAAATTCGAGGTGAATGCACTTGATGGGGAAAAGAATGAGGAATTCAAACTACAATTGAGTAATAGATTCCAACCTCTTACTGAGCTCGAGGAGGACATAGATGTAGAGTCACATTGGGCAAAGATCAAGGAAGTCTACATAACAACTTGCCATGAGGTATTGGGGGTAAAGAAATCGGAACATAAAGAATGGATAAGTCCAACCACCTTGGACCTTATTGAAAAGAGGAGAACAAGGAAGGAACAAGTGAATGCAAGCCGAACAAGGGCTTCAAGGCTGGATGCACAAGAGCAGTATCGAGCCATAGCTAAGGAAGTCAAAAGATCTGTGAAGAAAGACAAGGAAGCATTCATGAACAGACTTACAGAGAAAGCAGAAGCAGCAGCGACTGGAGGACACATGAGGATCCTTTATCAAACTACCAAGACACTTGCTGGAAAATATGGGAAACCAGAGGTACCAGTCAAAGACAAAGATGGGAAAACTATTTTTGGAAAAGAGGCTCAATCTGAACGATGGAGGGAACATTTCAACTGCCTTCTGAACAGACCACCACCAGACAACCAGCCAGAAATTTTGCCTGCAAGGAATGAGCTACCAATTAGCTGTGATCCACCATCGATAGCAGAGATTGTGGGTGCCATTAACAAGATGAAAAGGGGGAAAGCTGCTGGACCAGACCAGATTCCACCGGAGGCTCTAAAAGTTGATGCGAAAAGAAATGCTGAGGCCCTGCACCCACTATTTGAGAGAATCTGGAATGACGGGATATTCCCAAAGGATTGGAAGGAAGGACATCTTATCAAGCTTCCAAAGAAAGGGGACCTCAGTAATTGTAATAATTATCGAGGCATCACTCTTCTTTCTATCCCAGGAAAGGTTTTCAACCGTATTATTTTAGAGAGAATTAAGAATGCAACAGATGCTAAACTGCGGGACGAACAGGCAGGTTTTCGGAAAAACCGTTCAACCACCGACCAGATTGCCTCTCTGCGAGTCATAGTAGAACAGTCTATAGAATGGAACTCTCCTCTTATTGTCAACTTTCTGGATTACGAGAAGGCTTTCGACAGTATTGACAGAGCAACATTGTGGAAAATTCTGGCACATTATGGACTCCCTGAAAAGATAGTAAACCTCATTAAGGAAATGTATGAAGGATCAAGTTGCAGGGTTGTACATGAAGATCAGCTTACTGACAGCTTTGAAATTAAGACTGGTGTCAAGCAGGGATGCTTGCTCTCACCATTCCTGTTCATCCTTGCCATTGATTGGCTAATGAAGGAAACCTCCAAAGGGAGAAGAAATGGGATACAGTGGACCCCCTGGACACAGATGGATGATCTGGATTTTGCAGATGATCTGGCTCTTCTGTCCCACACCCAGGACCAGATGCAAGCAAAAACCACAATTATAAACAGCCTCTCGGAATCAATTGGTCTAAGAATTCACCCTGCAAAGTCAAAGGTCTTGAGGATAGGTACGCGTCAAAGGGAGCAGATCAAAGTAAAAGATCAGGAACTCGAAGATATAGACACTTTCTGCTATCTCGGAAGTATAATTGACAAGGATGGAGGCACGGAAGCAGAGGTGAAAGCACGAATAGGAAAGGCACAGGCTGCATTCACATCTTTGAACAGAGTTTGGAGAACTAAAGATATCTCCCTTCAACTAAAGCTAAGACTTTTCAACTCAAACGTGAAGTCTGTCCTACTGTATGGATGTGAAACTTGGAACGCATCACAGGCATGTATAAGGAGGGTACAGATTTTCGTAAACAGGTGCATGCGTAAGCTACTCAGAATAAAATGGATGGATAGAATAAAAAATGAAGAAGTATGGAAAAGAACACAGCAGAAACCAGTGGGAGAGGATATAGGAAGAAGACGATGGAGGTGGATTGGACACACGCTTAGAAAGAATGACTCAACTATAACAAAGAAAGTATTGGACTGGAACCCTCAGGGCAGAAGATCAAGGGGAAGGCCACGAGGAACATGGAGAAGAATTAAAGAAGCTGATATACAAAGAAGTGGTAAGACCTGGAATGAGATAAAAAAGTTGGCTCAGGATAGAGAAGGATGGAAACTGTTTGTCTGTGGCCTATACCCTGACCCAGGGTGAAAAAGGCAATGATGATGATGATATCATTATTATCACTATTCCTGCTATTTGCTTTAGATTTACTTTTACATTTACAATTACAATTTGTATTTAAAGCAAGTGGTGGACCCTCTAGATCATCTATCCCGCCTAACTGCCTGGCTAACTCCAGAGTAAAATCTAACTGATTATACTGTTTTGGTCTCTGTAATTCTTCAATATCACTATGCCTAGCTCTATATTCTTTGAACAGAATATAACTATTAACCCTAGCAATGTCAATAAAATGAAAAAATAAACTTTTCCACCACTTGTGTGTTTTTCTAAGACTATTATATTTCCCAATAAGTTGATCAGACAAATCTACCCCATTCATATTCTTATTGTAATCTTTAACTAATTCAGGCTGTGCAACATCTAATTTTCTGAAAACCCCATTATCTTTACTCCTACGTTGTACTACTGCCTCCTTATTTGCATCATGTATTGTAGATATAAATGAAACTGTCTTATTATCTTTCCACTGTAAAGCTAAAATATCACCATCCCTATGCCATCTAAACTCCCCCCTCTTAACCCTCTTTTCCCATTCTCTAACGTTCTTTAGACTAACTGGAAATCCTTTTCGATTAACTATTATTGTCCCACAAGCTCTCACATTCTTCACAACCAAATCTTTAAAAAGTTGAACACTAGTATAAAAATTATCCACATATAAATGATATCCTTGATTGAACAAGCCAACAAGCAACTGCATAACCACATTATAAGCTAAACCATTTGTTGTATTACCCCCTACCTTACCCAAATAAACATCAAAATTGTGTGTATACCCTGTCTTTGAATCTGCTAAAACCCACAATTTCATTCCCCACTTTGTTGGCTTGTCCTTCATATACATTCTAAAGCTATACCTTCCCTTATTTTTAACCATCCTCTCATCTATTGAAATATTCTGATAAGGTTGAAACAATTTCATACATTTTCTACGAATATAATCCATCATAAATCTAGCTTTACATAATTTATCATCTCTATTTTCTGTTCTAAAATTACTTATTTTTAAAAAACTCATAAGACATTTATAACGCCAAATTGACAAAAACCGACGCGCCCACAAACCATTCAACAATGTCTCCTCACACCAATATAAAGTAACACGCTCCACTTTCACACAACTCATGTACATCAACAAACCAATAAATCTATACATTTCATCCACATTCACAGGTTCATCCTTCCACCTCTTATACAACGTCGGTTTCGAATCCGCACACATACTCGCATAATCATTCGTCCACTCACAAAACAAAGACAACAGTTCTTGAGTAAAAAAACAAACGAAAAAAATCTAAAGGCGTTAAAAATTTTCGGTGATCTAAGCGAGTCACCGTATCAGGCAGGCGTGAACCAGGGACTCGCTCAGGGGAAAAGGTGGCACTTTGTTCTCGGGACCACCATCCACACATAGTTTCTTCGGCTGTGATGGGCCAGGGATTTCATCATGATCCGAACGCCTGAAGAAAATAATAATAACAAGAATTAAAATAAAAAGAAGTACTTTGAAAACAAAGGAAATGAAAAATAATTCTGAAAGGAGAAAGCAATTAATTACACATATAAATATAAAATATCAAAATATTTTATCACTCTCCCTTTTTTACATCACACACTAGTTCTGGAATAATATTTCTTGACATAGAGTTGAGTAGAGTAAAAATACTATAAATAATCTTCCTGTAGACCCAAAACTGAATATATAACATAATATCAACAATAATACATCAGAAAACACAAAACAGTCAATATGAATATAAATGCTCTATAAGAACAACTAAATATCAGGTCAGTTCTCACCTTTTTCTTTGACAAGCAGAACTAGTTGTGGCAGTGGCAGTGTCAGTATCATCAGTAGGAGTAGGGACTTGTGCATGTCTCCCAGTTTCATTCCCACAGTCCTCACACGGAATACGAATCTCGCTAGAAGAAAGAAAAAAGAACAATATTTTATTATACAAACTGTCGACACATCAAATCAAGACATACAAATCATTTCTATATCTCATTCAAGTGGCCGAACTAACCGTCTTCTGACCTCCATGTTTGTTTACATTTTCAACACACAACACTTCACTCGTCCTAGTCAAACTCAAGCACTTCATAAATACAATTATAAACCAAAAAAAAACAAACTTTTTGTACTATATTAATGAAATAGATAATAAAGTTGAATAAAATATACATATCATGGCATTATGTGATCGTTTGATGTTACTTTGAGAAGATTTCTGAAAAATACTTACTCGTCGTTCTCACTGTCAGATCCCATATTTGGCGAGTACGGCAGGTCGAATTCTTGAGACCATTCAGACTCAATTTCATCATCATCCTCGTCATCACTTACATCCACGTTGAAGAGGATGTCATAAATTTCAGACTCTTTGAGATTTGCCATGGTGCAAAAAGTTTAAATAATATAAATTTGATAAATTGTGAGTTGGAGTTGTAGAAAGATTTCCCGAAACAAAATGGCGGATCGAAGGTAACGGATGGAGTCGTTAGCAACCTAGCTTTCGTATCTCTCGTTATTTCGTAACATTTTTTTACATTTTTAACATAATTGTGATGAATTATTAAATGAAAATCATTCTTTTATAATAAAATAATAGTTTCAACACATAATCTGGCGATTTTTTACCGCAAAATGGGATTATGAAAAAGGGGGCGTTGTCACGATCACCGGTGATCGTGGTTTCTATTTGTGGAACGTTTGAGAGTTAATTAATCCTGAAGAGGGTATATTGTTGATTTTTAAAGATAACTATAGTGACTACCATTTTTATCTACATAAAAATTATGAATTTTTACATTTTCAAGTAGGGGGGTCTGCATATATTATCTGGTGAATGGAATCCACATTAATAACTTTTCATAGATTTCACAAAAACTCCTGGATAGTTACCTGCAGGTTGTTGGTAACCACTGGAATAAGAGGTGTAGTCGTATTGAGAGTAATGGTCTTTGGCAGTTGAAAACTGGTCAGAATTACCATACTGAGTACTGTCATAGCTGCCTTGGGTGGTGTATGTAGAACTGAAACCACCAGTACTGTCAAAACCTGACGGTTGTTGGTAGTTACTGTAGTCTGTTATAGAAAGAGTATTGTGTAAGTAAAAGTAATGCCATTATAAGAATACTAATATTAAGACAAAGCCACATAGTTAACTTTAAATATTAATAGGAAGAAAAAGATGATTCAAAGCTGCTTCTTTTAACAATTCAGAAAAGTCAGATTAGAAGCAGTGTGTGTACCCCCCCCCCCCCCCCCCCCCCCATATTTTTCATTCAAAACTTACTCCAACCATATTTACCTCTGAGAAATCTTGGATCTCATGACTTAAAACTGTGAGCATCTCCTACTTAAATACTTTGGTGATAGGTCTCATAATATTCGGGCCTACAATATGGAATGATCTCCCTCAGTCTTGTAAGACTTTTCAGCTCTATAGAAATTTTCAAAAGTCATCAAAAAATATATCTTTCCACTAAATTCTTACTTGATTGAATTTTTCTTTTAATGTATATCATGAGACTATGTATTAAGTAATTTTTTTTTCTCTGATACTGTTTGGATATTGGTTTAATTGGTCCCTGCGTATTATTGTATTCTGTGTAAAGTGTAAACAATGTTCAGTTGGTTTAAGATTAAGCGCTTTGAGGTTTTGACAAAAGGTCTTATAGAAATAGGCTTATTATTCTCATTCGTATTAGTAGTGTAGTTCTACGGCCTGGTTTTCACAACACAACCTAGATTATGATTAAGTCTGAGGTTCAACCCTGATATTAAACATCCAGGCAGTATATTTCACAATGCAATGCCTTAACCACTCGGCCACCACCACCCCCCCCCCACTACCCCCAATATATATAATTAATGGTGGCCTCTAACTGCTTTAATTGAGGCTGGACTGCCATTTTTAATCCTAAAAACTTGTTTCAAAAGTTGTCCAAGTCTGATTGTCTGGATGAAAATGATTTAGACTCTTGATATTTTCTTCTTCTTTGCATCAAATGTAATTATTCAAATTTTGACTGTAACTTGTAAACTGTAGTAAAAATCAATAGACAAAAATAATATAAGCATAAATAGTATAAGTATAGGACATTTGATGATTTTTTCATTCAGACCATTTATTATTAGGTACTTTGGTAAACGTCCATTTGGCCCTCCAGCAGGGAGCCGATAAAAGGGCTAGTGGCTGTGACCCGATTTTTTTTGACTTTTTAGTGATGGGTCTCAGAAAAAGTTCCATAGATTTTTTGTTTATGGATGGATTTTAATGATTGATGTCTTATTTTCTTCAGGAGAAATTACTCTATCGTTTTGTGTAGTTTATTTTAAAATCAATGACAATTTAGTATAACTTTTGATTATGGATAAAATAGGGTATAATTTAGCTTTGGATAATTAAAAGATTAGAACTTGGTAAATCAAAATTTCATGCTGGCTCGTTTATTTAACATCTTAACTTTTATATAAAATTAAATTCAGGGAAAAGTTGTATACCGCATCCATGAAATTCGTTCCAGCAAAATCCTTACTCAAATATTAGCGGCCATTTTAGACCAGTTTTGAAATCCAAATGGTGGTTACTACCGGAAATGCAACACTTTTCAGGTCACAAAGTCCGTCAGTAAATAACAAAGGCAAATAGAAGACCATTTTTCAGCCTTTAAACTAACATAACTTTTCTTCTGCTTATCTGATTTTCACAATTTTGGTATCATTAGAATCGTGTTGAAAAGCACTTAAAAATGATATAGGTTTCATTGAGCTCAATCCAATTTGAATTTTTTACCAAAGTACCTATTATTATTGTAGCATCTTCTTTATATTATTTTTCAACATCTTTTTTTTCTCAGAACAATGACAGGTCTGAGAATAACATTCGGGTCGCCTTTCGCTTTTCCACTGACATGTCTGAGAATAATCAAATCTCTTAACTCTTGTTGACAGTTGACAATGACTTATGACTGACAGTGAGACAGCCTTCACAATTGTTGTAGAGAAGTCTTGTCTTGATTTGAATTTGATATGGAACTCGGCGTTTTCTTCTAAATTTCTGCATCGCTACAAAGTATAATTAAATTACATTTATAAAAATGTGTGTAACTCTATGCCGTGAAGCCGCTCGTCACTGTCTTAGTATCAAAAGCAAGCTGTAGTCACTGCAGTGGTCGGTCAGTGTAGTGTAGTGTAGTGTAGTCTGTAGTGTCAAGTGGTCAGTCAGTGTAGTGTAAGTGTCAAGTGTTCAGTGAAAAGTGTCGGTCGATGGGTCACTCAGTGGTGAAGAGGCCAACTTACAATCAGCAATCTACATAGATTAATCAAATATATTCTATTTTCATGATTGCAAAACAAATAAGATGGGAAATCGGGCGTCTTACCAGAATATGACATTGTTTTTAGTTTTACATGCAGGAGAACGACGCTTCAAAACTGGAAGTAAAATAGAACCGGGTTTTGGTCATTGACTCAGTGCGTGCACGAGTTGCACAGACACATGCAAGCTCCTAAAAGCCTGTCAGCAAGGCTTGTTCTTTGCACTCTCTTAATTGGCAAAAGAACGACCATGAAATTGATATTCAAGCTAGGAAGAGCAGACTTTACATATTCTTGAGGGGAATCCGGTCGAGTAGAATGCGGTGGTTGTAATGCCAATGGCAGTAATGAACGACAATGATAAAATCAAAAGTGGCACAACACATCAACCCTTTGTATTTCCAGTATTTTTTGTGAGATTACCAATAGCCAGATAAATTAACTCTAATAAAGCCAAGAATTAGTAACACACATTTTTATTCAGAAAAGAGCTTTGATTTACCAACCATTGCTTTATTGAATGGTAAAAGTAAGCTGAGGAATAAAATCAAGAAAAAAAAATCAGGAAAAAAAAAAAAAAAACACACGAGAAGGCCTACATGCTACACGTGTCTGATACCTCTCCCCCTCTATCGTGGATATTTAGTATGAATACTGGCCATGTGAACACCTGAGTTTGTTGGTATGATCTAAAGACTTAGTTTATGTTTACTGTTAAACAAAAAGGCTTGAGCGTTTATATTGCGCAATATTAACTAAATTTGAGCAAGCCAACAGCAACATTTAACATGTAGGACGAGGCATGACGCCTGTTCGGCGATTTCAATTTTTTTTTTCGACAGAGACAACACTGTTACCGGCCATGTATGTACTCATTTTAATCCTGAATACGGTGAGATAATGTGAGTAAAGGGCCTTTTCCAAAGACTCAACAATGCGATGTTCAGAGTGAGCACTTAAACCCTGGACCTTCCGATCCGAAGGCGAGTGTCATACCACTAGGATCTGAGCTGAGCTTGCGTGTAAATGATCGTCTCGGGTCTTCAGGTTTGAGTCGGCGACCAGGCACCTCGACTGTATTTTGAACGCTCTATCTTCGATCTATAGGGAATGAGATTAGCGGAAGAGTTGCGTCCCTTGACTGGACGTCACCCATAGTCTGTGACGTCACCGGCGGAAAAGTTATTAGAGAGAGAACGTCATGTTGGTTGTGCGCATGCGTCTCTCGTCCTCGCGGATATTTCACTACATTCTGATGGATTTTAATGATAATTAATACTCTTCAACGGTCGTAACGTCACTCCCTTCCTAACGACGCATGGTAACTTAGTAACACTGGCTCTAAACTATCGGAACAATGGCGGACGCCCGTATGAAATATTTCTCCGGCGAGCATAAAGGGTATCCAGAGGGGAAAAAACCCCAAAAATTTGATCATGTTTTGACTTTTACACATTCTGATCACAAGGCATATGAAAAGTTCTAGCCACTATGAAAAATAAAAAGTAATGATTTTCTTTGTTTAGAACCAAGATGGCCGCCGTTGCCATGCGGCGTGACATCAGTCTATTGAATCGTATTGGCTCGAGCACTAGAATTATTAGAGAAGTTAAGCTGATGTCCTTTTTTTTATTATTATTATTTTTTTTTAAATCAAACTAATGGTCTAGGATGAGTAAACATTTGGATGTTTTACATTAACAGTATTATACACAGTGAAATCTGTTGTGACTACGATCACTGGTCTCGCCCACAAGCTTGACCAGGGGTTTACTTTCACGAGTTTCATGTGCACTACTCACTAACATTGCCATCCTTGGGTCAAATGACAAAGCAAATTGCACACTTTGTACACACTTGACATGAACACTTGTTACAATTGTATTCAATAGTCTGATGTCATGTCGCCCAGCAACGGCGACCATCGTGGTTCTAAACAAAGAAAATCGGTACTTTTTATTCTTCATGCTGGCTAAAACTTTTCATATGTCTTGTAATCAGAATGTGTAAAAGTCAAAACATGTTCAGATTTATAATGTTTTTCCCCCCTCTGGATACGCGTATATGCGAAATATTTCATAAGGGCGTACGCCATTGTTCCGATAGTTTAGAGCCAGTTGCTAAGTTACCATGCGTCATTACGAGGGAAGTGACGTTAAGCTGTTGAAGCGTATTCAGAGGTGTAGCTTGCTGTTGTGATTTTTACATTCATAAAAGCTGATAACAATGCGGGTTAAACATGCAAATTTGTCATAATGAAGAAAATTTCTCCAGAGAGGCGAAGCGCGGAATTTTTTTCCATGGCATGTGGCGAATAGCAATACTATTAACAAATCCCACACAACTAGGAACTCACCGTAGGGTTTCATTCATCCTGTTTTGTTGATAAAGGGGGAAAACCCGAAACGTCCGTTTTATCTGTTTTCGTATATTAAGTTGAAGCTTACATTCAATTTCACATTGTTATTTATGAGTTTTATCAATGAAATTAAAAATTGGATGGATGTAAACAAATTGACATTGAATGGAGAAAAAACCGAGGTGTTGTGTATGAAGAATAAATCTTGCAGGAATAGAATTAAAATAGATACAATTGATGTAGCAGGTTGCAAAGTTTCTATTTCCCAATTTACTATGTTCGCATTCTGGGTGTATTTTTGTTAATAACAATATGTCTACGAATAATCATATTATCGCCAAAATTATTCAAAGCTGTCACTACCATCTATTAGGTCTTTGACACTGAAATTACTAAAACTCTTGTCACTTCTTTTGTTGGCTATGTGGTCTAGTGGTATGACACTCGCTTTCGGATCGGAAGGTCCTGGGTTCAAGCCTCGTGCTCAGCGCATAGTTGAGTCCTTGGGAAAGGCTCTTTACTCACATTCTCCCACAGTACTCTGGTGTAAAATGAGTACCTGGCCGTTAACAGCGTTGTCTTTGTCCGAAAAATTGTAATATCGTCTAACAGGCGTCATGTCCCGTCCTACATGTTAAATGTTGCTGTTGACCAGGGACCCATTGTAAAGCGCTTTGAGCACATTTAGTGGATATTGCGCTATATAAAGCTCATTTTTTTCTTTCATTCTTAGTAGACTTTACTATTGCAATGCGCTTCTCACTGATGGTTGTCCCAGTTACAATATTCAAAGATTGCAGAAAGTTCAGAATAGGGCGGCTAGAATGCTGATGTTATCAAAACGTGACGATCCTATCTCCCCTGTTCTGGAAATTCTTCATTGACTGCCGGTGAAGCAGCGCATTGATTAGATCGCTAAGATCAAATAGTATGCTTCTTCTGACAGAGGTACCCTGAAAGTCTTTGTTTCACAACAAATCCCTCAGAGTGACTGCGCCCAAGTTGTGGAATTCACTTTTTTACTTACGTACTTACTTAGGCCGCCCCTTGGGGCGCCCAACATGAGCCACAAGTCTCCGCCACTCTGTCCTGTCCTCCATAAGCGTACGCAGCTCCCGGGTGTTGTCCATTCCTGTGTCATCTAGCAGACAGTCAATGTAGGTTTTATTCTGCCTGCCTCTGCTTTTGGTTCTCTCATGTGGTTCCCAGAGCACAAGACTGCTTGCAATCTCCTCCTTGTGTCTCCAGCAGTGCCCCGCAAATCTCAGGCTTCTCTTTTGAATCTTTGAGGTCACTGGGGGAGGTCACTGTAGAGCTCTTCATTTGATATGTGCTCTTTCCAGCTTACATTGAGGGCCATCCGCAGCATACGGGTGTAGCAGCCGTCCAGTTGCTTCTCAAGGGCTTTAGTAAGAGTCCATGTCGCTGCTCCATATAGAAGCACTGACTCTACCGTTGCCAGGAACAGCCTCTTCCTTATTTCCCTCTGTAGGTTTGAACTCCAGATTTTCCTGAGTTTGTGACAGGCACTCCAAGCCAATGCTTTTCTGACAGAAATTTCAGAGGAACTGCTTTGGGTCCAACCTCCTAGGTACTTGTACTTGAACTTTCTTGTAATTCCAAAAATAGTGAAAATTTAGATACCTTTAAACAGAACTTGAAAACCGAATTATTTAGAAGAGCGTATTTGGACAATTAATATGCTAAATGTTTCAATTTAGGGTAGTAATGTGTATGTAAAGAGTTTGCGTAAGTGGATGCGGAGAAGTTTCCGTATGTGGGTTTGAGTGTACGAGTGTGTTTCTGTCTAGGCGTGTTAGTCTGTATGCTAGTTTATATAGTCTGAGTGATGGTTAAGCGCCATAAAGTACTTGTCAGTAGATTAACGGACGCTATATAAGTATATTATATTATTATAAACGGACAATAGCAATTGCCTGCCACCCTTTGGATAATGAGCTAGTCTATCGCAAAATACTTTCCGCCAGATTTAACAGACAGAAGATAGGGGTCAGAAAAGAATCTCGACTTCACAAGGGATCGATCTCAGTCCCATTGCATGTGAAGTTATTGTTCTCCCAATTGAGCTATCGGATCTACAAAAGGCCCCAACCTCATAAAGTAGGAGGCGAAGGGTCGCCTCCTAATCGTTTCTAAAATGATTCCACTTTCAGATAATTTATTGTCTGTTGAAACACCAATCTGGTATATTTATTGAAATCAAGTAAACCATTGTGAATGTCGGTTAACTAAAAACTAAAATCTGTTAGCAAGCTAAACAACGGCAGAGCGAAATATAAAAAGATGAGGAATAATATGAGGAACGATGGAGCTATCTGACGTGTATCGAAAAAGCACTGTTTCAACAATATTTAGCATGATAAGGTATGGGGTTGAATTAGTGGAGTGTTATAAAGTTGGCCATAAAATCAAATATTTTAATGCACCTTTTTGGTTTGATACGAAACATCCGACTTAATCATGGTCATGAATTTCATGAATATGAAAATGATCATGTTATGTTGCTGTTACTGTTACACTGGCACAATTATTACCGTTGTTACACATTCATATATCAATATAATGTACGTCCAGTTATAGTTATGTATAATAGTCGTGGACCGTGGGCTAGATAGAAGGCACTAAACTTGTATTTCAGTTCTCCTATGCCTATTCACCTGTGTGACTGCTGGTTAAGTTTAGGTTATCGGTTATCGTTTGTGGCTGAAGGCGCAGGCTAAAACTAAAACCATGGCCATGGCTTGGTAAAATTAAGATATCTCTGGTGTTTATTTACAGAATTTGATAAAGTAAACACAGAATAAAGGCAAAGGGGTTTGACTTTGAACGTTCTGTCATTTGGCACAATTCCCGTTTTCATCTTTATCTAGAATTTATTGGCAGACATATCTGAATCTGTCAATAATGATGGACAATTATATTCGCAGACAGTGTCTGTCAATAAAAGTAGACTATGAATGATTATTTGCAGACAGTGTCTATCAATAATAATTATACACAGATGCTTTTTTGAAACTCCGCTCTTTTAAACATTTATTAACTTTCCAGAAAGGCTGTCATTATTCCCAGACGCCTGTCTGGGGATAATAAAAATTCGTTATCCCCAGACAGGTGTCTGGGGATAACCAATTTTTGTTATCCCCAGACACCTGTCTGAGGATACTATCCCCAGACGCATGTAGCAAGTGGGCAGAAAGATTTTATTCAAAATGCCAAACTAGGCGTGAAAAATACCAAATATTCTGGAAATAATACTAGTGGTTGTGTCCCAAAACAGTTAATATATCAAGTGATATTTAACACAAGATGAAAGTAAATAGTGATCAAATGTCAAATCCAGCTCTTTTTAAAAAAAAATATTTTAAAGCAAATGGATCAATGAAATTTCTTTTGTTACTTTGATCTGAAAACGTCAAACTGGCAATTCGACTTTTTATTTTCAACCAGGAAGAAAGTTGTTGATCATCAAATCTGTTCATAGTCCACCAACCATTTAAATTTTCATTACCAACCTACCTGTTAACTTTATTGATCATCTCTTGTTTCTATAATTTGCTCATTCTGGCCACAATTTTGGGGACGACCGGGAATAATTTTTATGTCGCGGACGAATTCCTAGGCCATGGTGTTGTTTGCCCCAAAGCCCAAAACCCACACCTGTTATTTTCCTGCCTGCTCGCACAAGACAATACAATTTAGTATCACACGTCCACAAAACTAGATCCAACAACATATTTTTATTCGAATCAGAGATGAAAATAACTACCGTAGCAGAACAAGGAAGCAAAAATGGTGGAAATATGTTTAGCTCATATATGAATTTAAAATATTCCGATAGCGGTGTGGATAGGCAGCTCAGTGGGTAAGGCCACCTTTCATTTTACTCCTTTTAGCTGTACAGATTTGACCCAGTCGCGACCGCCCCCCCCCCCCCCCCCACTCATTTTTTTTTTACTTTTCTTTCTTTCTTCCCAATTGATTTTCATTGTTTTCACTTTTGTTCCGAGTTCCGAGCAAGAGTTTTTTTTTAATCAGTTGAATTTTTTATTTCTCCGATAATATTATTTCATTATTTAATTTGCTCTAGATCTATTTTTTTTTTTTTTTTTTTTTGTTTTGGTCAATGATAATAATAATAATATAATAATAATAATAATAAATAATAATAATAATAATAATAATAATAATAATAATAATGTAATATTTATATATATACTATTACCATCATAATCATTATTATATTATTATCATAATAGTATTATATTTTATTATTAATACTCTTATTATCATACTATTTATTATATATTTTTATATTATTATTATTATTATTATTATATTATTATTGTTATTATTATTGTTATTATTATTATTATTATTATTATTATTATTATTATTATTATTATTATTATTATTATTATTATTATTGTTAACACTATTCCCTGCTCCGAGGGAAATCTCTCTTTTTCTTTTTTTTTTTTATATTTTGACCTAAACCTTAGAGTTTTTTGTTTGCTAAACCTTTATGTAAATGTTCCGTTTCTGAGCATGAATTTCTTAAATTGTTTTTATTTTTAAAACAATTATTGTTTTTATTTTTAAAACAATTATTGTTTTTTTCTCCTCCTCTATCTGACCATTTGGTCGCTCTCTGAATATTTCTTTTGTTTGCTTTTTAATTATTTATTCTTTTTAGACACTATTTGAGATCGGAGTGGGGACGAATATATTTGCTAGAAACTAGAAAAAAACAAGAGAGAGAGAGAGAGAGAGAGAGAGAGAGAGAGAGAGAGAGAGAGAGAGAGAGAGAGAGAGAGAGAGAGAGAGAGAGTTTAATAATAAAAAAAAGAGGTGGGGGAGGATGGATGGGACATTTATCCCTTTCAACGTTCTGTAAAAAGAAGACGGAATTTAAAAAAAAAAAAAAAAAAAAGAAGTGACGTTACCAGGATTCGAACCCACAATGTCGATTATGGTCAAACTTCCAGGGCAGACGACTAAACCATTCGGCCATGACACCCACTTCGAAGTCGACGCATATTGTGTATATGTAGTAACAACTGATTTTAATGTTGGTTAATTTTATGTTTTTATAGATATTTTATTAACTTTCCTTATTTCTATGTGCATCTGGAAACATTCCATATTCTGGAATGTGGATAATTGTTTAAAAGAGCGGAGTTTCAAATATGCGTCTGGGGATAATAAAAATTTGTTATCCCCAGACAGGTGTCTGGGGATAACAAATTTTTATTATCGCCAGACAGGTGTCTGGGGATAATCACAGCGTTCCAGAAAATGAAAACTTTCGTAATGCACATAGAAATAAGTAGTAAAGTTAATAAAATATCAATAAAAGTATAAAACTGTCCAACAATAAATCAGTCTCGATGGATAGTAGATACTTATAATTATACACAATATGCGTCAACATTACGAAGTGACTATTCTCATCCCCCTAGTCTAGGATGCTAGTCTTCATAATAGTAGTCCACAATTGTTGTATGTTTAATCCAAAGGTTGTAATGCAGTAATTTGTTAAGTTTCTTGTCACAAGTTGCACAATAAAAAAAAAAAAATCAATCAAATCCAAATCGCAAAAAGCCGGCGACGTTTTTTTCGGTAATCCAATCGGCCCGGGGGGGGGGGGGGGGGGGGGGGGGGATGAGAATAGAGGCAGCCTCAACATTATGTGGATGTTGTAGCCGAATGGGTATGTCGTCTGTCTTAGAAGGCTTGTCGAAATCGACTCTGTGCGATTGAATCCCGGCTCCACCACTTATTATTTTATTTAGTCTTCTTTCCATGGGTGCCAGTTTTCCAGTTCATGCCGGATTTCCGGTTTCGCGATATCTCGAAGTCAAATATCTCCAGTTTCAGTGTTTTGAGTAAAATAACCTAATAGCGTCGGTAAAAATTTAAAAAATGTTGAGGGAGTCTGTCTCTCTCTCTGCTCTTTGGCTCCCCTAGAGAGAGACAACTGCACTGTGAGTATTTCACTATGTATTATAAGTTGGTTTTAAAATCAAATTAATTTCCTCATTGTGTCAATATGTTTGCTGTGTAATCATTTAATAATGGTATAAAAACGGTGATGAAATAAGAGTAAAGTTTAGGCCACATTTTCAGTAGGAACATTTTCAGGTTTGGCAAAGTGTCGAGATTTTAGTTTCAGGTTTCAGCACATCTTTCTGCTGGCACCCATGCTTCTTTCTACAGTGTTACAAATGAGAAATCTCCCCCCTCCCTCCCCCCCTCCCCTCTTTTTTTTTTAAAAAATTTTAATTCTTATTTTCTCTCTCTTTTATGTCTCCTATAAAATATTACAAATTGTAATATTCATCCTCACTCCGATCTAATAAAGTTCATAAATAATAATAATAATAATAATAATTCAGAGTACAACCAAATAATCAGAGAGAAAAACTATATAATATATAAAATATCTTTCTTAGAAACAAAATAATAAAGGCAAAAAAAGGAGAAAAAAAGAAAAAGAAAAGAAACACTCGCTAAGAAACAAGAATATAATTAGAGTAAAAAATAAATGAATAAACAGATAAATATATAGATAAATAGATAAGTAATAAATAAATAAGTAATCTAGATCAGAAACACAGAACAAATGATCAGATAAAGTTACAATATAAAGTGAAGCTACCTCGAGGAACAGGGCAGAAGATCTCCCAAGGATTATAAATATGTTATAGGGAATGAGATTAGCGGAAGAGTAGCGTCCCTTGATTGGACGTCACTGGGGGAGAAGTTATTTGTAAACAAACAACTACAAGCCAAGCGCTCCAAATTCAAAATTTATTATTCATATTTCTGTACAAAAATACATATCATAATCAATGTTGTTATGCATTTTTAAACAGAAATATGAATAATAAATTTTGTATTTGGAACGTTTGGCTTGTAGTTGGTTTGTTTACAATTAACTTCTCCGCCGGTGACGTCCAATTAAGGGACGCTACTCTTACGCTAATCTCATTCCCTATTATTATCTAGACTTGGTGACGACCCTGAGAAGACAAAAAAAATTTAAAAAATAAAATTTCAGTCTGTTCTTGCTGTGATGAGTATTAGAGGCTGCTAATGAATTTCTGTGATATTATCTTCATTCACTTTCTCTGAGCATGAACAGACTTATGCCGCTTCTTACTTATACTTGTAGAATGGAATTGAAATAAAGATTATTATTTTTTTTGTTTGTATGATAGCAATAATGCCCCCACATAAGAGTAAAAAAAAGTAGTCTTTCAGAGCCAGAGTTTATCCTGGTTTCTATAGCGTGAAACGGATGATAGCAATTGCTTGCTACCCTTTGGATAGGACGCTAGTCTATTGCAGAGTACTTTCCACCAGATCTATCAGACCCTGCTACCCAATCACTGTTGGGTGGACAGGGGGGAGGGGGGGGGGGGGGGGGGGGGGGGAGGAGGTCAGAAAAAAAAATCTCGACTACACCTGGGATTGTTCTTGGTCCCTTTGCTTGTGAAGCGAGTGCTCTACCACTACCAACTGAGCTATTCTTTGCTTGTTCCAGTTCCAAGGGCAATGATGACTTCATGTCATGTTTGTGGAAATTGTCTAATACTTTCTCTGTGCATTGTACGCAATCTGTATATATATATATATATATATATTTATATATATATATATATATATATATATATATATATATATATATATATATATATATATATATATATATATATATATATATATTTATATATATCATATCTGCCAACCCTTCCACTTTTGATGGAATCATTTCCGTCATTGTCTATAAAATTCCGATTTTCAAAAAAAAAAAAAAAGAAAAGAAAAATGACGATGGTTATTTTTAAATATGGTGAAGTAAGGAGAATGTCCAAAGGAGTGAATGTCTTTTTTAAAGAATTTTTATCCAGATTTTTTATTTAATTCGGTTAAGAGTATGATTGTATTCGAGGTTTTCCAGGTCTAGGGCATATATTGTTCCACAATCCTGTTTTTCAATGTTTCTACTGATGCTATAACTATAAGTGAAATGATATTTACAAGGGAGGATGATATCTTTGGTCCGTGTTTCTGAAACAAATATGTTGATTCCGTGTGCTGACTTTGTGTATCATTTCATTTCCATCTGTTGCATCGATTTGCTTTTAAATTTTAGATAAATTGTCTTTAATTTTGTCAAACATTAACCTTTAAAATGTTTTATTGACCTGTAATGATGAAACTTTGGACTAGAGTCACTGATTCATTTGATGTAAATTGGCTTCTGAACATGGTCAAAGTAAAAAAAAAAGAAAGAAAAAATTGGTTATGAGGACTTTTGTTTCTATTCACATCGCTGAATTGTTTCTGCAATTACTGTCTGACAAATAAGTTTTGGTCTCATTTTTGTTTTGTGTGTCTGTCCATGTCAAAATCATTGTAATTTTTCTGCTTCAATTAGCTGATAAGTATTTTAAAATTTTAGCTCCCACGATCATTTAATGGATTTTGTCCACGTGTTTTAAAAAAGATTTTAATTAATTATTTTAAAATTCTCCTTTATTAATCCTTTGGGGTAGTTGATCAAATAACTATTTGTGAATTTTTTTAAGGCTTGTATTTATCTTAAAGAATAATGATTTTGTTTATTTTGCCAGTTTATAGCTGGGAAATAAAGCTGTATCACATGGGTTTTATTTATTTATTTATTTTTTTTCATTAATTTTTTAAATTGTAAACTGTTTTCTAATGACTTTTCAGTTCACTGATTTGCTTGTCGTACTATCCCCGTTGTATCCGAGTTCCACTGTATACAGGGTTCCCGCAGGCTCCTTAAAAATTCAAGGATTCATTGAAAACTCCTTGATTTTGATATTACTGAGAAAGTCTCCTTGAATTTCATTTTAGGAGAAAACTCCTTGAATTTTGTGAGGTCACCATATCGTCATCATCATCGTCATCATCATCATTATCATCACGACCACCACCAGTATAACAACCAACACATCATCGTCACCACTTCCACGACTGCCACCACAACACTATCTTCACCACTACGGACCAACATGAATACAGCAACCACTTCATCATCATTCACTACCACCACTATTGCAACCACCACGAATTCACCATCATCATCTGGGTGGGGTTCCTGACCTCCCATAGTGGGCAGGGAGGTACTTCTGTGTCTTCTATCCCCCTATATCTGTTTTCCAATTTGCTTTCTTTCTTTGTCTTGGAATGAGATTACTTGGTTTTGTCCTGGTCCTGGCTGAGAGGGAAACAGTCAAATGTATAGTTTGTTTTGGGAGATGATATTTTTTTTCTTGTAAATGATTACTCTGTTTTATGCACTGTATTATGTTTTCTTTATATTATATATGATTTGTAAAACATTTGAGTGTATTCCTCTTAGTAGGGACCTGTGCTTGTGTCTGGATGAGACTTTTAGTGATCTCAAACTAACATGATAATGATAGTGAAGTGTACTCTTGGAATCTACACGTGTTTCTTATTTGAACCAGTTCCCCTTTGTCTTACCTTTTCTTGGGTGCTTTAATTGTAATTCTAGAACTTTTTACTCTCCCATTTTCTTCTTTTTACTGGCGCTGATATAACCTTCATGTGTTGCAAGTGCCGTAACACCCTTAAAATCAAATCAAAATCAATCATCATCATCATCAACATCATCATCATCACTACCACCACTTCTAAAACAACCACCACCACCATCACACCATCATCGTCACTACCATCAACACAGCAGCACATCATTATCCCTACCACCACTACTACAGTCATCACCACCACATCATCATCATTATCACTACTACAACCACCACCACCACCACATCATCATCATTGTCACCACCACATCATTATCACCATCCCTACTCCCACCACTACAACTGCAACTGCCTCATCACAATCCCTACGACAACTACAACCACCACCACTACTACAACAACCACATACCATCTCTACCACCATTACTGCAACAACCACCACATCACCATCCCTACCACTACTATTACAACAACTACTACCACATCACCATCCCTACCATGACTATTACAACTACTACCACATCACCATCCCTACCACTACTACTACAACCACCTCATCACTATCCCTACTACCACCACTACAACAACCACTACCACATCACCATCCCTACCACTACTATTACAACAACTACTACCACATCACCATCCCTACCACGACTATTACAACAACTACTACCACATCACCATCCCTTCCACTACTACTACAACCACCTCATCACCATCCCTACTACCACCACTACAACAACCACTACCACATCACCATCCCTACCACTACTACTACATCCAACAAACGCCTACCCTACCACCACCAATGTTGCAAGCGCCGTAAACACCCTTCAATACTCAATACTCTCTCTCTCTCTCTCTCTCTCTCTCTCTCCTCTCCTCTCCCCTCTCTCTCTCTTCTCTCTCTCTCTCTCCTCTCCTCTCTCTCTCCTCTCTCTCTCTCTCTCTCTCTCTCCTCTCTCTCTCCTCTCTCTCCCTCTCTCTCTCTCTCTCTCTCTCTCTCTCTCTCTCTCTCCTCTCTCTTCTCTCTCTCCTCTCTCTCTCTCTCTCTCTCTCTCTCTCTCTCTCTCTCTCTCTCTCTCTCTCTCTCTCTCTCTCTCTCTCTCTCTCTTCTCTCTCTCTCTCTCTCTCTCTCTCTCTCTCTCTCTCTCTCTCTCTCTCTCCTCTTCTCTCTTCTTCTATCACCTCTCCTCTATTTATCTGTCCATTGATCTCTATTTCTGTCTTCAATCCATGTACCAAGTTGTTGCACACATCGCGCGTGCGCCGCGCGCACAACACACACACACAATTTAATCATTCATTTAATGTTTGTTTGTAGCATTGCAAATGAACAATGTAACTCAGTTGATTGGTAAGCACTGCACCCACATGAGGGGCTAGGCTTGCAGCTCATTAAGCCTCAGATACTTGTGAAACATTGCATATATTATTATATTTTTATTTTTATAATTATATATTATATTAATTATTTGATTATTATAAATTTTACTATATTAAGATATATTTAGTATTATTTAAGCTAGTTATTGTCATCTCATTAGTATATATTATTATTTTTATTATATTATCATCATTATTATTATTATTATATTATTATTATTATTATTATTATTATTATTATTATTATTATATTATTATTATTATTATATATATTTATTCATCATCATTATTTATTTTATTTTATAGCTCATCATTCATTATAAATTCTTTATTATATATTATTATATTATTATTTATATATATATACACATTATTTTCTCTTCTTACGCCTTCTATAAATTCTCAAGCACTTAACAAAACACCTCCCCCCCCCCCCCCCCCCCCCCCCCCCCCCCCCCCCCCCCCCCCCAAAAAAAAAAAAAAAAAAAACTAACTTTTTTGTTTGACGGACGATAAATTGCAAGCTGTCTCGGTAATATTATTATAATGCCTCGTAGGGCAAAAACAAACCATAAAAGCATTAAAAAAAAATCAAAAATCAAAACTAAATAAAATTGCCTCCCCCACAAAGAACTAAAAAATATCGTAATCTCCACAAATGGAAAAAAATAAACAAAACAAAACAAAGAGATTTTTAGGTCGGGGGCCACAATCCTGAAAACTATCTCTATCCCTACCCCCCCCCCCCTCCCCCTCCCCCCCCCTTACCACTAGAGCCCGTAGCCACACAACGATATTGTAGGTGTTGAAGACAATGACTTTTTGAATGTTTTAAATGGATTTAGTAGATATTGTAGTATTGATGTAGATTAAATTCCTTCTTCATTACTTGTTATCATCAACATATAAGTGCCTGCTTCACTCACTGCAATTGCTTTTGCAATCTTCATGAAATTTCCTGAGCATTTTATATTGCGCAATGCCTACTACGAAACATGCTCCAAGCGCTTTACAGTACAGAGGACTCCTAGCCTACAGCAAAACTGTTAAAATTTTTAAAAATTAAAAAAATTGAGCTTTTATATAGCGCAATTTCCACTAAACATGCTCAAAGTGCTTTACAAGGGGTCTCTGGTCAACAGCAATATTTAACATGTAGGACGGAACATAATGCCTGTTAGGCGATATTACAATTTTTCGGACAAAGACAACGCTGTTAACAACCAGGTACTCATTTTACACCTGAGTACGGTGAGAGAATGTGAGTAAAGAGCCTTTTCCAAGGACTCAACTATGTGCCGAGCACGAGGCTCGAACCTAGGACCTTCCGATCTGAAAGCGAGTGTCATACCACTAGACCACATAGCTGCACATAGCTGTTCAGTGATATATACAATTATTCCGGACAGAGACAGCACTGTTAACGGCCAGATTCTCATTTGACACCCGAGTACAATGAATATGAGTGAAGAGCCTTTTCCAAGGACTCAATCAACTATGCACCCCTCAGAGCGGCACTCGATCCTTGGAGCTTCCAATCTGAAGGGGAGTGTCCTACCACTAGACCTCATAGCCACACAACAATATTGTAGAAATTGAAGAATGTTTTATATGTATTTAGTAGATATTGTAGTGTTGATATAAACAATGTAAATAATAAATTCCTCATATTGGGGTGGGGTGAGCTCCTTGACGCTCCTTGGCAGGCAGAGAGGTCATATTTAATACTCTGCCATACTCTGGAAAAAGCCATATTTAAAAATTTGGCCAGAAAACGTGTCCTTCAAATATCGATCAATTTAAATGACTCTCGTCTTGGCAAAAACTCTGAAATCCAGGACTTTGTCAATCGCTGTAGGTTGGGAGCATAATAGTTATCTTGTGTGGGGTTCCTGACCTCCCATCAATATCTTTCTGTCTTTGTCTTGGAATGAGATTACACTTGGTTTTGTCCTGGTCCTGACAGGAGCCCTTGACTGGGAGGGAAACAGTCAAATGTGTAGTTAGAGTTTTAGGTAGATGATATTTTATGTCTTGTATATCAATTTCTTCTGTATTGACTTTTGCTTTACATATATATTATGATTGGTAAACATTTGAGTATGTTCTTCATAGTGGTGACATGTGCTTGTGTCAGGATGAGGCAGTTAGGTGATCTCAAACCAAGTACAATGATAGTGTGCCCTTGGAATCTACACCTGTTCCCTATTTGAACCAATTCTCAAGTTTTCTTGGGTGCTTTAATTGTAATTTTAGAATTTTTGACAATCCCATTTCTTTCTTTTTATTGGCGTTGATATGACCTTAAAAACAAACAAACAAAAACATAACTTACTATTATTTTTATCAACCCCTTGGCAACATAAAATGTCAATGTAAGATTGTTGCACAGAATATTTTAGATTAACTTTCCCTTAATATTTCAAAATCACTTTCTCCGTATTCTATTGGTATCAGCATAATTTAATAGATTATCTACAATTGTAACATTTAATTTTCTTAAAACCGTAGCATTGAATTTTCTTAAAATTCTCATGTCAACTACGCCATTGAGCACATAAGTGGAGATTGGCACTTCATAAATTTTATTATTTATTTATTTATTTAAATTCTTGTGTTTCTTTATTTTGTTTTCCAGTCTACCAGATGAAGTCTCTCAACCAAGACACTGCATCCCAGCTTCTTTTGCCAGGAATTGCATGAAAACTATTTTCTGTAAGGGTTCATAATGGAGTTTACACTACCGATTCCCAGTCAAAATGAAATTTCGGGCCATTTTTCAAGTAAATGGTATGAATTTGTTCAACGATTTAATTGTCAGACAAAAACAGCTGGACAGTCCACATCTTTTCTATTGCATTATGGTGCCAAAATCATAAAGGAAATTCAGCTCAGCAACAAAATTTCGTCAGAAGAATTTCCAAGATTTATATCTTGCCTTGAATTACTCGAAGCTAAATGTTTGTTTCAAATTGTTCTCTGCTTTCTAAGACATCTATTTTTTACACATTGCCGACATGGGCAAACATCGATAGGAAAGTTTTTTACAGAATTAAGCTTGTTGTCAAATCTATGCAGTTTTGATAGCAGTTTACTTGATAATTTGATGAGAAATCAATTGGTTAATAGCATCCATGATAGATCGATAGAAAACTTTTCCTGCAGCATTGAAAACTTGACTGCTAGGAATGTAGTCGACATATGCCAACTTGCTGAAAAGCAAGATATTATAGTTTCATCCGACGTGCTGGATCTTTATCCTCTGGAACAACAGGAACAATCTCTTGGTACTCATGACAGGAAAATGAAAAAGGATTTTGGATGGTCAACCCTTTCTTGTCCAGACTCGGATGAAACTCTCATGCCTGACAACTTGAATTTTAACTCTTTCTTTGAAAACGATTCCCATTGTGCTCCCGATTCGAGTGATAATGAAAAGGCGTTTTCAGATGTTGGGGTACAGGACACGAGCCCTAATGCTAATATTTTTCAGAATTTTTACAACCCAAACTTGGAGAAAGATTTGTCTGATTCCCCTTTTTTTGTGAACGACAATGCCAATGATAATGACAAAACTGATTCCTGTTCCACGATAAACGAACCTGCTACACATTCAACTCTCTTTTTTTATCCAGAAGAGGATTACTCCCTCGTGTCACAGGATTTTCAACAAGAACAAGATCTTGTTACCGCCATCATCGATAGCAAACAAACAGAGAGTCATCAAAGCCCAACTGAATCAAGTGTGGAAGAGTGTGCTCATGATAGTATAGGGAATTGTTCAATGAAATGCATTGTCAGTGGGAGTGAAAGTGATAAAATTGGCAACAATAATGAAAATGAGAATGTTAGCAACAGTAACGAAATTAGTCATAGTGATTCTACTTCTACTACCGCCAACACTACTACCACTACTACTACTACTGTAACTACTACTAATGATAATAATTATAATAATATTAATAATGATAATAATAATAATAATAATAATAATAATAATAATAATAATAATAATAATAATAATAATAATAATAATAATAATAATAATACTGAACATTCGTTGATGGTGTTAACAATTTCAAACATTGAATCTCATGATGATAATAATGATGCTGGAAGGGATAATAATATTATTACTACAAATGAAGATAAGAGTAAAAAGGACAATGGTGCAACTAAAATTCCTGCTGTTTTTATCTCGCAACAGAGAGTTATTTTAAATACCAGTCGTGTTTATGGAGGCACAGACCAAACTTTAGAATCTTATTCATGTAACCTCTGTGCATTTTGTTGTACGGGTAAAAGTCCTATCAAAGAACACGCTATGCAAGTTCATAAAAGCTTAAAATGTTATGTGTGCACGGGATGCAACTCAAAATTTACATCGAAAGAAGATATTGACAGCCATGTTCGAATTAAACATCTCAACGTACAGGAACACAATTGTCAAATATGTGGTTCGGTCTTTGTCAGTCAAAACAAACTGTTTCAGCATCTTCAGGTACATGCAGGGACAAGTACAGTTTCTTGCACAGTGTGCGGTGCAATGTTCACTACGGAAAAACTACGTTTTCATCACATGTCCATTGCTCATCCGAACATAGATCCTTGGATTTGTCAGGTGTGCGATGCAACTTTCTCATTAAAAAGACTTCTTTCTAAACATGTTTCAGAGGCTCATAACGATAATAAAAGTAGAAAATTTGCGACCAATAAAAGATTTGTATGTAGATTTTGTCCCGTCATTTTTACGGACAAAAAAACTATGGATTTCCATAAACAAAAACACCACAAAAATAACAACGTTAAACGTTTCCCTTGCAATCAGTGTGATCATGTTTGTGCAACAAAATCCAATTTGATGAGTCATCAAAGAACCCATACTGGAGAAAAGCTGTACATGTGTGAAATTTGTGGCAAAGAATTTGCCCAGTCGTCCTCATTGGACAAACATGCCAGAACTCATACAGGAGAAAAGCCATATCAGTGTCAGTATTGCGAATTGTCTTTCAAAACTTCATCAAATAGGCTGGTCCACGAACGAAATCACCGAAAGGAAAAACCTTACGTTTGTGAACAATGTGGGAAATCTTTCAGGAATTCTTACGATCTCAAAACTCATATCAAGACCCATAATGGGTTTCGGACTAAGCAGTTTGTTTGTCATTGTGGTTCGGCTTTTGATACAAAGAGAAAGCTTCAACGTCATGAACTGTCTCACTCTGGTCTGAAACCGTACAAATGCGAAATATGTGACGCGACATTTACTCGTTCTGAAAATCTCAAAGGTCACCAGAAATCACAAGCTTGTATTAACAGAGTCCTGAGATTACAAAGATGAAGCTAAACAATGTTGAAAGTTGTATTGCTCAAAATCAATGGTGTTGTACTGGGGTGGGGCCTTTTATCCTCCCATAATGGGAAGGAAAGTCACTTTCTGTCTCTTCTATCCATGCGAATATCTGTTTTCCAGCTAGCCCTCTGTCTTTGTCTTAGAATGAGATTACTTGGTTTTGTCCTGGCCCCGGCTGGACTCCTTGGGTGGGCGGGAAAAAGTCAAATGTAGAGTTTATAGTTTGGGGGGGATAAAACCCTTTTTTCCCCCTGTAAATCATCTCTCTGTTATGTATTGTTAGATATTTTGTTTTGTATATCATTATCATGATTATAAAACACTTGAGTTTGTTCCTCTTAGTGAGGACCTGTGCTTGTGTCTGGATGAGACTTTAAGGTGATCTCACACTAAGTACATTGATAATGTGCTCTAGGAATCTATTTCTGTTCCCTATTTGAACCATTCTCATTTATCTTAAATATTTTCTTGGCTTGTTTTCTTAAATTTCGAATTTTTTTTTTTTACTATCCCATTTTGTTCTCTTTTATAACTAATAGAAAATATGTTTAATAAAGTTAAGGATAAAAATCTGAAAGCTGTGTATGAAATATAAATAAGTGCGAGATAAAGAGCAGAAAGAAAAATACAAGAAATAAAATCATCGAGATAATTCAGCCTGCTTGTATTTTTATTTCTCCTTTTTCTGGCACTGTTTCATACACACCTTTTCAGATTTTATCTCACTGGAAAATGCTTGTCACTCTCATTCTCTCACCGTACTCGGGGTATAGAATGAGTATCTGGCCGTTAACAGCGTTGTCTCTGTCCTATAAAAATTGTAATATCGCCTAGGTGTCATGTACATGTTAAGTGTTACTGTTGGCCTGGGACCCACTGTACAGCGCTTTGAACACGTTTAGAGAATATTGCGCTATATAGAAAAAAAAAAGCTCAAAGCTCAGCTCAATCTCACTTGAGTTCCTTCTCCTTAATTTGCCACTTCACAATGGGTTTAAAAATGCTTCGATTCTCCATTAAGGTCTAGGAGGCAGGCATTTCTGCCCCATAAGCACCTTTGTGCAATTTATATAATATTACCATTGAGCGCTACGACTAAGTCTTTTTTAGATTTGCCCTGCCTCCTGATCCATAATCTCCTTGTTTGTGGTGGATATAATTCTTCGTATGTCGGGGAAGGTTGAACGTTCCTGGGCCAAAGTTATGTGGTTTGCCTGTGCCCTGCCTGGAGTCTTTTTTTTTTCTCTGAAAGGGAGACATTCGGGTGGATTTTATCCTTTTGTGAGAGATGCTATTTTTTTTATCCCTTTGTAAGTCATCTCATATATTAGTTATGCTATTGTTGAGACCTATTTTATTATAATATAATAATATGTATGTATTTGATACATTAAAACCGGTGTCAGCATTATATATAATAGAACGTTATTGACCAAAGAAACAGAAATTCGTTTCGGTTCACATTGAACCATATTTATATATATGTATGTATGTATGTATGTATGTATGTATGTATGTATGTATGTATGTATGTATGTATGTATGTATGTATGTATGTATGTATGTATGTATGTATGTATATATTGCAGTTTATTTTTCTTGGTATGAGTGTCCTAGGTTCAAAAAAAAATATTTACCTATTGTTGTGGAAATAAGAATGTATTGAAAAGGCCCATAGAGCTGTTTGTATGGGAATGGGACGGTATAAATTTTTATTATCATTATTATTATTATTATTATTATTATTATTATTATTATTATTATTATTATTATTATTATTATTATTATATATATATAATTATTATTATTATTATTATTATATTTATTATTATTATTATTATTATTATTATTATTATTATTATTATTATTATTATTATTATTATTATTATTATTATTATTATTATTATTTATTATTATTATTATTTATTATTATATTATACTATTATATTATATTATTATTATTATATTATTATTATTATTATTATATTTTTATTATTATCATTATTATTATTATTATTATGAGAAAAAGGTGAAAGTTTCCTCTCTATTTATTGCCGAATGAATACAATATATTTATTATGAGTCTTTTTTACTTTTTTCTCATGTTAGTCACTTGCCTTTTGAGAATAAATCGCATTTGTTTGGGGGAAAAAAAAAAGGGGGGGGGGGGTGACCTCCTATCATGGAAGGTCACCCTTGATGCCTCTTGTGTTCCACTATATCTAATTTCTTTTTTAGACTTCTCTCGATCATCTCTGTCTTGATTTTGTCCTGGCCCTGGTTGGAGTCCTTGACTAAGAGGGAAGAAGCCAAATGTATGGCAGTAGCTTTGAGATTTTATCTTTTTCTCCTTGTAATTCATCTCTCTGTTGTGCACTATTATAGTTTTGTTTTGAATATATTTGGTAAAGTTTGCTATTAGATAGTCTGCGCTTGGGTAAGAAGCCCACAACACTGCCATCCGGAAGTTTAACGGACCAACACACAAAACTATGTTAAACTTTTATAGTCTGGTTAACACAGTTTAGTGAGGATAACTCATAAATACGGATGGCAAAAAACAATAACAAAGACCTTAGTGACGTCAACTTCGAACTATCTATAGTCGTGATAAATACATTTCAGTGAGAACTACTCATAAAAATGGCTTGCTTAAAAACAATAAAGAGCCGATTGTCGTCAAGTTCGTTCCATCTATAGATAGTATGCAGATGACGTCACTCAGGTCGTTATTGTTTTTTGCCATCCACGTTTATGAGTAATGCTCACTGAACTGTATTAACCCGACTATAAACGTTCATGGATACACAGTTTTGTGTGTTGGTCCGTTATACTTCCGGATGGCAATGTTATGAGCTTCTTAGCCAAGCGCATGCTATCTATAGTCTGGATAATACATTTACGTGAGAAAATTACTCATAAACACGGATGGCAAAAAAAAAACAACAACAAAAAACAATAACAAAGACCTGAGTGAGGTCAACTTCATTCTATCTATAGATAGAATGCGCTTGGCCAAGGAGTTCACAACATTGCCATCCGGAAGTATAACGGACCAACACACAAACTCTGTGTAACAATGAACTTTTATAGTCTGGTTAATACAGTTTAGTGAGAACAACTCACAAACGCAGATGGCAAAAACAATAACAAAGGCCTAAGTGACGTCATCTGCGAACTATCTATAGATGTTTTGCATCCGCTTGTGATTGTTCTCACTAAACTGTTTAACAGCTATAAAGTCATGGTTACACAGAGTTTTGTGTGGTCCGTTAACTTCCGATGCAATGTGTGAACCCTTGGCAACGATTTATTATAATTCTTTTATTTACTCACAACAAACACATGAAACATATCGGCAAACAAAACAACATGTAACCGAACACGTTTTTTAAAAAATTATTCAAACATTTATTTAGTGAGAACTGATCATCCACAGGTGTTGTAAAAATAATAACATAGAAACCCCGTGTATTGTTTCACTTTGTAGGAAATAGGCATGATCTATATTAACTTTACATGTGCTCAAGATCATTGGTCACATTGCAAAATGTGCTCAAAGTGACCTACTTTGTGAAAAGTGTTCACAGCTTTTTAAATATCTAACATCACGATTGGTCATTTGGTTCAGCTTGCTTGACCCATGGGTATGTTTATAATTTTTGTATACAAAGCAGCGTGTTTACATTTGTGAAGGAATATCCAATCGTTGGACAGCAACAACTCATGTGACTGATGACCTGGTTGGACGAAAACATGAATATATATAGATAGTGTGCGCTTGGCGAAGAAGCTCATAACATTGCTATCCGGAAGTATAATGGACCAACACACAAAACTATGTGTAACCATGAACTTTTATAGTCTGGTTCATACAGTTTAGTAAGAAGTACTCTTAAACGTGGATGACAAAAAACAATAACAAAGACATGAGTGACGTCATCTTCGAACTATCTATAGATCCGCCTCCCTCCATATAAAAACGGGATTTATCAATTCCGAGCATATAAACGTTTTGGTCGGGGTATTCCAGTACTTTGGTTCGATTCCTGTACGGTTCGGTTCGGCAACTAAAACGAGTGAGTTGCACTCACTTTGTTATGATAAAACAAAGAGACCGACTGAGAGGAAAGGTCAAATGGAGGGCAAGACGGACCGGAGAGGAAATTGAATGCACTCAGTTAAGTAAGAGCTGCCATTGTTTACATTTGAGTTTGAGGCTATGTGGTCTGGTGGTAATGTCGCCATCGTTATTTTATAGCCTGACACTGAATTCAAAAGGACTGGCAGTTTGACGTCACTTTGTTTTTTTTTGCACCGCCTAGTGAGCTGTCGTTAGTAGTGCTCATGGAAACAAGTTATTTCATTGGTTGAACTATTGAATACAACTCACGATTTGTTTTCTTTTGTGGCAAAAGACTGGCATTTTGACGTCATTTTTTGGTCAGTGACAGGCCATAACTTTACGAAGGCCACGATGACACTCGCTTTCGGACCGGAAGGTCCTGGGTTCGCATTGTTGAGCCCTTGGAAAAGGCTCTTTATTCACTTTCTGTCACCGTACTCAGGTGTTAAATAAGTACCTACCTGGCCGTTAACGGCGTTGTCTGTCCGAAAAAAAATGTATTATCGCCTTACAGGCGTCATGTCCCGTCCTACGTGTTATGTGTTGCTGTTGGCCAGGGACCCCTTGTAAAGCGCTATGAGCACGTTTAATGGATATTGTCCTATATAAAAGCTCATTGATTTTTAAATATTTTTTTTTTTACATTCCGACGACTGTCCGAGGGGCGTGGCCAGGTTCCCTTCCACTGGCATCCACACACACATTCACTGTATTAAATGATCTTGCTGGGTGGGGTCACGGTGGTCAGGAGGTCACTTGCTGTGTCTTCTATCTCCTTATAGATAGAATGCGCTTGGCCAAGGAGTTCACAACATTGCCATCCGGAAGTATAACGGACCAACACACAAACTCTGTGTAACCATGAACTTTTATAGTCTGGTTAATACAGTTTAGTGAGAACAACTCACAAACGCGGATGGCAAAAACAATAACAAAGGCCTGAGTGACGTCATCTGCATACTATCTATAGATAGAATGCGCTTGGCCAAGGAGTTCACAACATTGCCATCCGGAAGTATAACGGACCAACACACAAACTCTGTGTAACCATGAACTTTTATAGTCTGGTTAATACAGTTTAGTGAGAACAACTCACAAACGCGGATGGCAAAAACAATAACAAAGACCTGAGTGACGTCATCTGCATACTATCTATAGATAGTTCGAAGATGACGTCACACCGGTCGTTGTTATTGTTTTTGCCATCCGCGTTTATGAGTAATGCTCACTGAACTGTATTAACCTGACTATAAACGTTCATGGATACACACAGTTTTGTGTGTTGGTCCGTTATACTTCCGGATGGCAATGTTATGAGCTCCTTAGCCAAGCGCATACTATCTATAGATAGAATGCGCTTGGCCAAGGAGTTCACAACATTGCCATCCGGAAGTATAACGGACCAACACACAAACTCTGTGTAACCATGAACTCTTATAGTCTGGTTAATGCAGTTTAGTGAGAACAACTCACAAACGCGGATGGCAAAATCAATAACAAAGGTCTGAGTGACGTCATCTGTATACTATCTATATCTGGTTTCTGATATGCATTCTGTTTTTGTATCGGAATGAGATTACTTGGTTTTGTCGTGGCCCTTGCCGGAGTCCTTGGCTGAGAGGAAAACTGTATGGAAATCGTAATTGTGATATATGTCCTATCAGAGGGTAACAATCAATTGTTAGATGTTCATTCAAGGCTATGGCTCCACGGGCCTTATGTTTCTGAAGGGCTATCTTATATAGATAGTATGCGCTTGGCTAAGAAGCTCATAACATTGCCATCCGGAAGTATAACGGACCAACACACAAAACTATGTGTAACCAAGAACTTTTATAGTCTGGTTAATACAGTTCAGTGAGAAAAACTCACAAACGCGGATGGCAAAATATAACAACAAAGGCTTGAGTGACGTCATCTTTGAACTATCTTATATAAGACGTGGGAGCACTGGGAAAAGTGGGCATTATTTTCATTCAGGGGTCTTGGGTTCAAATACAGTGAAGAAAATTAAAAATCTCTATTTTGAATAGAATACAAACACTCCAGCTCGTATAGATAGAACGAAGATGATGTCACTCAGGTCTTTGTTATTGTTTTTTTTTCCATCCACGTTTATGATTAACCAGACTATAAAAGTTCAAGGTTACATATAGTTTTATGTATTTGGTCCGTTATATACTCCCGGATGTCAATGTTGTAAGATTTTTAGACAAGCGCATATTATCTATAGAGAACTAACTCATAATTTTACGAACCTGTGTCTTTGAAGAACTTTTTCTTAAATATTGTTTTCCTCCCTTATCACACATATTCTTTGTTGTATCTGTTCTATTCGACGTGTACATATATGCAGGTCTGACATCCGAACCCACTTATGGGCCTAGTTTAACATTTTTGTAATGGACAATTTTTTTTGCGTCATATTTTGAGATGTCCATTACAACAATGAGCCCATAAGGAATTGGGTTATCAGAACTGAAAATAAGTGCACGTAGGTTCTATTCCTTTTCGGAATCATTTTCAAATAAGACTCGGGTATAACGAAGAAGAAACAAAATCTTAATTTTGTTCGAACCTGCCAAAAATGAAATTATCTTGCGTGCACCATTCATTGTTGGTCCTAAAACAGAGATGCCTACTTGATTTTTGTTTTGTTTTGAATACGTAGTTTCCAAGAGAGAAAAAAAAAATTAAAAGTCATTATAAAATAGATTTACAAATCAATAATTTGCCATCGCCATGATCTACAAATGCACCAAAGTCCTGTATTTAGGATCTAAGGAACTAAATGTTCCTTTTTCCAAAATATTAATCGAGTCAAAGAGGCGAATACAGTTCTGTAGCCGTAGTGAAAAATACGTAATTCTACGATTTTTTTTTTTTTTGTGTTTTTTTTTTGTAGTATTTTATTAGGCAAGTCTGTCTTCAAATGAGTGTCTTCTCTGCCATGGGCGATTTGTTGCCAAGGTTTATTATCAAGGGAAGCAACTGATAATATATAAATGCCATGCAAAGTTTTAGTGATTGTAGCCCTTAGCTATTTAATCACAATGGGCATGATCTATATTCCCTTTCCATGTGCTCGAGGTCACTGGTCACATTGCAAAGCGTGCTCAAAATGACCCACATAGTGACACGTATTCACAGCTTTTGAAATATCTTATATCACGATTGGTCAATTTGTTCAGCTTGACGCACGGGTATAGATAGTTCGAAGATGACGTCACCCAAGTCTTTGTTATTGTTTTTTGCTATCCGCGTTTATGAGTAATGCTCACTGAACTGTATTAACCTGACTATAAACGTTCATGGATACACACAGTTTTGTGTGTTGGTCCGTTATACTTCCGGATGGCAATGTTATGAGCTTCTTAGCCAAGAGCATACTATCTATATTTACAACTTTCATAAACAAAGCAGCGTGTTTACATCCAATCGTTGGACCTCAACAAATCATGTGATTGATGACCCGGTTGGACGAAAATATGAATGTAGATCGCTCCCATTACCAACGAGTATACATGTAATATCATTGCAATTATGTACTTCTTTACAGAGTCATATTAACGAACTCTGCATTTATATAAAGAGCTAGTTTTTACGATCACGACGAATTCGTTATAGATATTCGACTCTCTAACTCACTCACTCTGGGTTGG
This sequence comes from Berghia stephanieae, assembly GCF_034508935.2. Taxonomy (NCBI): domain Eukaryota; kingdom Metazoa; phylum Mollusca; class Gastropoda; order Nudibranchia; family Aeolidiidae; genus Berghia; species Berghia stephanieae. Next base: position 15,029,066 of record NC_088363.1, read on the forward strand.
GTCTTTTGACCAGCCGTGGTGGTCAGGAGGTCACTTGCTTTTGTCTTCTATCTTCCTATAGATAGAATGCGCTTGGCCAAGGAGTTCACAACATTGCCATCCGGAAGTATAACGGACCAACACACAAACTCTGTGTAACCATGAACTTTTATAGTCTGGTTAATACAGTTTAGTGAGAACAACTCACAAACGCGGATGGCAAAAACAATAACAAAGGCCTGAGTGACGTCATCTGCATACTATCTATATGTATTATCTGTTGTTTTTTTTTTTGGAGGGGGGGGGGGTGCTGGAGTTGCTTTCCGTCTTTGGGATTATTTGGCCTTGTCCTGGTCCTTGCCAGAGTCCTTGGCTGTGAGGGAAACAGTCACATATATAATGATAATTTTGGGAGGTGATTTTTCCCCCTTATATATCATCTCTCTGTTATTTACTGCTTGTTATATTTTTATGTTTTGAACATATCTCGTAAACATTTGAGTGTGTTCCTCTTAGTAGGATCCTGTGCTGATGTTTGGATTAGACGTTTAGGATTCTTCCTACATTGATGGTATAATGCTCTTGAAATCTATATAACTTTCCTCTTCCTATTTCTTGGGTGCTTTAATTGTAATTATAGAACTTTTTTACTATTCCATTTTCTTCCTTTTGACTAGCACTGATACAACCTAAATGTGTTGTGTTGTGAGCGCCGTAACTGGGTGGGGTTCCTTTCCTCCCACAGTGGGCTAACCCCCTATACTTGTTTTCCAACATGCTTCCTGTCTTTGTCTTGGAATGAGATAACTTGGTTTTGCCAGGCCCTGGCCGGATACTCTATGCTTGGCTAAGAGACTCACAACATTGCCATCCGGAAGTATAACGGACCAACACACAAAACTATGTATAACCGTGAAATTTATTGTCTGGTTAATACAGTTAAGTGACAATAACTCATAAATATGGATGGCAAAAAAAAAAAAACAAAAAAAAAACAAAAAACAACAAAAAAAACAAAAACAAACAGAACAAAACAAACAAACCAACAAAAAGAAAAACAATAACAAAGACTAGAGTGACGTCATCTTCATTCCATCTATAGGGAATTACTCAATGAAGTAGTAAATTGAGCTTGTAGTCAAAATAGTACAAAATAGGAAATTTAGGATTTTTTAAAAGTATAGGATTAAATCATATTTGTAGGATTAAAAAACAAACGTTAATTAAAGATTTTCACGAACTTTGTCCACCAATCAAGGGGCTGACTTTAGTAGATATTGCATTCACTCAATAGGTATCTGAAACCAATGATGACGTACAACTTTTTTGTCTCGTCAGGGGCCGCAACTATTGTTGTCTTTAATAGTCTGACTTATTGTCACGGTTGTGTCTCTTGACACACACAACAACGCTACTCCTGAAAATGTATTGGTTTGCCTATAGATATATCGAAGATGACGTCCCTCATGTCTTTGTTATTGTTTTCTTTGCCATCCGCATTTATGAGCAATTCTCACTTACTTACTTAGGCCGCCCCTTGCGGCGCCCAACATGAGCCACAAGTCTTCGCCATTCTGTCCTGTCCTCCATAAGCGTACGCAGCTCCCGGGTGTTGTCCATTCCTGTGTCGTCTAGCAGATAGTCAATGTAGGTTTTATTCTGCCTGCCTCTGCTTCTGGTTCGCTCATGTGGTTCCCATAGCACAAGACTGCTAGCAATTTCCTCCTTGTGTCTCTTGCAGTGCCCCGCAAGTCTCAGTCTTCTCTTTTGAATCTTCGAGGTCACTGTGGGGAGGTCACTGTAGAGCTCTTCATTTGATATGTGCTCTTTCCAGCTTACATTGAGGGCCATCCGCAGCATACGGGTGTAGCAGCCGTCGAGTTGCTTCTCAAGGGCTTTAGTAAGAGTCCATGTCGCTGCTCCATATAGAAGCAATTCTCACTATACTTATTCAACCAGACTATAAACGTTTAACGATACACACAGTTTTGTGTGTTGGTCTGTTATACTTCCGGATGGCAATGTTATGGCTTCTGAGCCAAGCGCATACTATCTATACCCTCGATAGATCTTAGGTGACGTCAAATAGATGGAAAAATAAAAATAAAATAAAAACCAATAACAAAGACCTGAGTAACGTCAACTCCGTTCTATCTATAAACAATAAATGAATGTCAACAGAGTTGGCTTGATTTAACGTAACAGTTTATCTCTTGTCTTTGTACATGATAAAAAATAAGAGAACATCTACTGGGGCATAACAACATATTTTGTGTGTGAAATGGGGTATTATTCCACCCCGCTCATAGGAAAACCCTATCAGTTCTTAGGTACTCTACATACGTAATCATTGAATAATGCTTTGAACATTTTTATTCAAAACAATTTTTATTCAAGGATTGCAGAATAGTTTCGCACATTTTATTGATGTGAAATAGGTGTAAACGACAGCTGATTGGTAATTAGATATAAATTATCTTTTTTATAAATCTAAAGTTTTTAGTTTTGGGTCAAATTGTCATTCAAGCAGACGGAGAAAGATACAAATTATGGTTAATAGAAGTACCCACTAATAGCTCGTTGTGTTATTGGGCACGATAAACATAACTCATTTAATAAATACAAAGAGATGAAAGAATCGTATAATATTATTCCACCCCTCTCCCTAAATAGTAACGCGTAATGATATCATGTTTACAATAATAATTTGTGTCGTCAGATTATCAAGCGTAAATTTCACTAAAATTCGGGTTATTTAAAAAAAAAGAAGTATTTTTAAAGTGTTTTTGAACATGTCTTTTATTCAAAGATGACGAAATAGGAATCAATTGAGGGGTAGAATTATTGATTTCTTACACTCTTCTGTTTTGGAATTAGAACTTTTTCCCAGGCAAAGCGGGTAGTAAAATCAGATTGAATTAACAATACAGTTCTCTTCGATTTCCAATCTGAAGTGGGGTCTTTCTCTGTTTTTCTAACTCCTTTATCTGACACTGCATCGTACCAATTTTTATATCGTGTAATGCATGGTCAGAGCTTACTGCTTTACACAACATTGCCGTCAAATGATACGCGTAGGAATATACTATCTATGAGTATGTATGGAATTTAACTGTGTAGTGCACATTCCTCGTTAAACAGACAATTTAAGAACTCTGAGTATTTAAAAATTTGGCCAGAAAACTCGTCCTTCAAATATCGATCGATTAAAATGACCCTCATCTTTGGCAAAAACTAGCGAGGTTCTCGATTTGAGATTTTTTTTTTGGTGGTTGTTTTTTGGTTTTATTTTTTGCCAAGATGAGGATAATTTAAGTCGATATATATTTGCAGGACTAGTTTTCTGGCCAAATTTGTAAATATGTAAATACGTGCCTTTCCAGAGTACGCCAAATAAATGGCTAAAGATGAATGAATCATTCATTTGTAATCCAACACGCATCATATTATTCCCGAGTCGCCACATGCAGGAAAGTTAATCTAATCATTTTTAAGGTTCGG
>NC_088363.1:15037545-15040045 GCF_034508935.2 Berghia stephanieae
TTCTCAAAATATGTTATATGTCACCGTGAATCTGATGCTAAAAATAGAATTTTAAGCGTAATCAATAGCATATCAAATCCTATCATAAAATCAGTAATAAGGCTTTAACATGGACCAATTGCCCCTTAAATGCCTTTATCAACGAAAAGGTGAAAATGGAGAAGACTTTGGATGAGAACAGTACAGACACTGGACGTTTCGGATACAAACCCTTCGTCAGCAAAACAATAAACAAAGGAACGTTGAAAACTTTGTTGTTTTAAACATTCCTTTGTTCATTGTTTTGAAGGCGAAAGATTTGTACCCGAAACGTCCATTGTCTGTACTGTTCCCTCCCAAAACCTTTCTATTGTCACTACTTTTTGTTAGTATTCTTACGATCCCCCCCCCCCCCCCCCCCTTCTGCTCTATACTTTAAAATGCTCTGAAAATATTACATACAATATATTACTCGTACACTTTGCATATTCTTTGAGATAAAAATCTATTAAAAAGGGAGAAACAGATAAAAAAAGTAGAGAAAAACAACAAAACAAAACAAAACAAAACACAATATTTTCATTCTGATTTCTTTTGAATAACACAAAATTTTTAAAAAATGTTTTAGTTATAAAACATTGACCCTGTGTTGTAGAGCTCATTTTCCTTAATAATATTATAAAATGTTGCTGCTTGAAGCTCGAAGGAAAAATTAACGATAAGGATTGAATTGTAAGCACGTCACTATCACATTAACTCATTCGTCTGTAGTGTATCATTCATCCTGTTTTGTTGATAAAGGGGAAACCCAAAACGTCCACAGTATCTATCTTCGTCTGATAAATTGAAGCTTACAATTCTATCCTTATCGTTATTTTTTCAACAATATTGTGTATGGAATGTAGATACTGGTTGCTTTTCTGTTTGAATAAGAAAAAATATATTTTTGTTGTGTTGGGTGGGTGTGAAGTTTCGGGGAAAATGCTGCAAATGACTGGTAAGGAGAGCGTTAAGACAATGAATCTATTTCAATGGAAAACGGAAACAACACAGGCGTCAACCGCAGTGCAGCGCGCAAATGTGAATTTAGTGATGTGACTTGTTCAAAGCTACACAGCCTGACGGGGGTTCGAACTCGTTACCTTTTGAGCACGAAGGAAAGATCATATCGCAGGGCTACGCTGCCCGCCAATGACAAGTGCTATATTATTGTAATATTTATTTATCCTCTGCATTACTGTACGGCGCAACTGTGATTTAGATTAAATACTATCTTTTAAATATACACACACAAGTTCGGACTATCTTAATTTATCAAATTAATATATAAAGTGTTGCTATTGGTTCTTGGTTGTATAATTTTCCTTTTTTGTGCACTTGCATATGTTATATATGTATATATTGTCGCCATAGATTCTCAACTTTGTGTTTTTATACATTTTCATGCATGCCGCGTCTGTAAACGAATTTCCATTTTTTTTTGGATGAATAAAATATATCTTATCTTATCTTATGTGTTATTTTGGTTTGACTCATGCTTGATTCCTTGGAAAAAAAAACTCTTTACTCACATTCTCTCACCGTACCCTGGCGTAAACCAGGCCCTAAACAGGCTTCTCTATGTCTGAAAAAAAAACCCAATTAATGACGCCTTTCAGTCAGGCGCCATATCTCGACGACCTCATTGTTTACTTTTGCATTTGTCTAGGGACACCTTGTAAAACGCGTCGAACACGGTTAATTTGATATTGCGCTGTATAGGGAATGAGATTAGCGGAAGAGTAGCGTCCCTTGATTGGACGTCACCCATAGCCTGTGACGTCACCGGCGGAAAAGTTATTAGAGAGACGCATGCGCACAACCAACATGACGTTCTCTCTCTAATTACTTTTCCGCCAGTGACGTCACAGACTATGGGTGACGTCCAATCAAGGGACGCTACTCTTCCGCTAATCTCATTCCCTATAAATGCGCATGTTTGATTTATTTACTGACCTGGCTTTCATAAATTTGTTTTTCAAGGCAGACATATCAATGGTAGCCAACAGTCTTTCATGAGCGTATGTCGACATGGTGGAGAAGGAGATAGTTGGATCGTAGATTAAGAACTTGCAGGGAACAGGACATGAACATTCTTCCTCTACCCTTCGATGAACCTGAGCTGTAAAAAAAACCGTTTTGATTTGATCAATAAATTCATTATATGCAGAAAAAAAAAACAATAACAGCAAACAAATACACGTATCAAGAACCTTCTTCGGTGGATCTTAGCGTGAGAGAAAACAGGCAATACGTGTAGGGTTGATAAATACAATTGATTATATAAGGAACGAGATTAAAGGAAGAGTAGCGTCCCTTGATTGGACGTCACCTTACAGAGAGAACGTCAATTTGGTTTTGAAGTGTCTCAAGCCGCTTTCACCGGAAGCGAGGTCGAGAGACGCATGCGCACAACCAACATGACGTTCTCTCTCTAATAACTTTTCCGTCGGTGACGTCACAAACTATGGGTTACGTCCAA
>NC_088363.1:15045045-15057545 GCF_034508935.2 Berghia stephanieae
GTCTTATTTATAAAGTGCAGAAACTTTGCAAATAAACGGATAAGATAGAGATTCATTCGATTCGAAAAGTGGAACACAAAAGCAGAATTTGCGAATGCCCGGTCCTGACATAAGCGTTATGGTCTTATTTATAAGTGCAGAAACTTTGCAAATAAACGGATAAGATAGAGATTCATTCGATTCGAAAAGTGGAACACAAAAGCAGAATTTGCGAATGCCCGGTCCAGACATAAGCGCTATGGTCTTATTTATAAAGTGCAGAAACTTTGCAAATAAACGGAAAAAACAGATTAATTCTAATCGAACAGTGGAACACAAAGGCAGAATTTGCGAACAACCGGTCCAGACATAAGCGTTATGGTCTTATTTATAAAATCTAGAAACTTTGCAAATAAATGGATAAAATAGAGATTAATTCGATTCGAAAAGTGGAACACAAAAGCAGAATTTGCGAATGCCTGGTCCAGACATAAGCGTTATGGTCTTATTAATAAAATGCAGAAACTTTGCAAATAAACGGATAGACTAGATATTAATTCGATTCGAAAAGTGGAACACAAAAGCAGAATTTGCGAATGCCTGGTCCAGACATAAGCGCTATGGTCTTATTTATAAAGTGCAGAAACTTTGCAAATAAACGGAAAAATAGAGATTAATTCTAATCGAACAGTGGAACACAAAGGCAGAATTTGCGAACAACCGGTCCAGACATAAGCGTTATGGTCTTATTTATAAAGTACCGAAAATTTGCAAATAAACGGATAAGATAGAGATTAATTCGATTCGAAAAGTGGAACACAAAAGCAGAATTTGTGAATACCCGGTCCAGGCATAAGCGTCATGGTCTTGTTTAAATGAAACAATGCCATTAAAAAAAATATATGGTCAATGAGTAATTAAGCTAAATATGCGGAGTTCAATTAGATAACTTGATCTGTAAATTTTTTTTTATAATTAGCTGTTTTTATTCTCCATCATTTAGGTTATGTGATTAAGTTTATAATTGAAATACAAACTTTATCTCACTTATCAATGTTTTGCAATAAAGGAGAGTGTGAGTGAACCTGAGCAAAGGAAATTATTTGAGAGAGTGATATTTATCATGCTTTTCAGTTTGTAGTTGAATTCTAGAATGGATTCTTTATAGTTCTCATTGATTGTATGTCAGTGTGTCAGTCTTTAGGACACCGATTACCCTAATGCGGCCACAATTTACAATGTGACGGCCACAAGCCCGTTAAACGCAGAGTGGGGTATTGTTGTTTGCAAGTAATGCTATGGTTTTAATAGGATATCTGTCTCCTATTAAAATACATTCCTGTGTTGGATTTTGGATTAAATTCATGTCTTCTTCGGATTTTGGGATATTTAATTTTCATGGATTGTGATTGTGATTTTCAAGACTATAATAGTAAGTAAATGCCCAAATAGATATTTTTATTCATTTATTCTTTATTTATTTTTTTTAGTTTTGTTTTGTTTTGAAGCATTTTATTATAAGAATATTGTACATATGCACTTATACACCAAAGACTATATCCTTTCAACTGCTTATTATTATTATTATTATTATTATTATTATTATTATTATTATTATTATTATTATTATTATTATTATTATTATTATTATTATTATTATTATTATTATTATTATTATTATTATTATTATTATTATTATTATTGTTATTATATATTATTATTATTATTATTATTATTATTATTATTATTATTATTATTATTATTATTATTATTATTATTATATAATAATGATAATAATTAATAATAAGTGCATTGAGTGAAATCCCAATCATGGTTGTCCAAATAAAACTGGCGCTAGAATCCCGACTACCTGTCTAAACGAATGTTGTTTGTACGATACATACTAACTACACGTTCAATATCGGGGGCAGAAAATATACGTTTGGTTTTATGAAATTAAAACAGTAGTCCCACATGTTCTTTGATGTTATTTGTGGTTGCATTTGCTTTGAAACTTACACATTATATTGTGTTACATTGTTTACAAAATATTTCTGGTACTCGTATGCATGTGTAGTCAACGGACCACCGGTCAATCGTGTTCTTTATTATTTTATTATTAATTTTGGCTTGGCATCTTACATATGTGAATTTGACAGGTTGTTATGGATGGTAATTATAACATTAAGTGATTTTTAAACATTTTTACGGCGTTTTAAATGTCTTTCTTGCATTCATTGCCGAGCACCGCCACTTTTCTGTTACTATTTTAACGATCAGCTGATTTTCTCTTGCCTCCCCTTTAATTTCGCGGACTTTTTTTCAGAACGAGGCGTGGGAGTGGCTAATACGCCATATAACAAAAAAAAAAACGTTTACATGCAACATGGAGTCAGCCTGTTTACAATTGTGAGAATCGGAAGAAGAAGAAGGAGGAGAAGAAATATAATAATCTATTAATGATAATAATAATGATAGCAATGATAATAAGGATGATGCTACCACTACTACTACTACTACTACTACTACTACTACTACTACTACTACTACTACTACTACTACTACTACTATTACTACTACTACTACTACTACTACTACTACTACTACTACTACTACTACTACTACTACTACTACTACTACTACTACTACTACTACTACTACTACTACTACTACTACTACTACTACTACTACTACTACTACTACTACTACTACTATTACCACTAATAATAATAATAAAAATAAATAAATGATAATAATAATAATAATAATAATAATAATAATAATAATAATAATAATCTATAATAATAATAATAATAATAATAATAATAATAATAATAATAATAATAATAATAATAATAATAATAATATAATAATAATAATAATAACAATAATAATAATAATAATAATAATAATAATAACAATAATAATAATAATAATAATAATAATAATAATAATAATAAATAATAATAATAATGATAATAATAATAATAATAATAATAATAAATAATAATAATAATAATAATAATAATAATAATAATAATAATATATAATAATAATAATAATAATAATAATGATGATGATGATGAAAATAATAATAATATAATAATAATAATAATAATAATAATAATAATAAGAAGAAGAAGAAGAAGAAGAAGACTAATAAGTATAACCCTAAGTACCTTTGATAATAACAAGTAGCTCTTCTAACAAGAATAATTTAAAACAATCACTAATTCATGTAGGTACGTGATAAATTTCATTGTATTTCTATGTGATCTTGTGACATGACATTCACCTTCATTCTATCTATACCTAAATCGTTTACCTTAACTAGTTGCATCCCTACGAAAGCGTGAGCTCCAGTAGGAATTGCATGACCAAGGTTAGCCACATTAGGGAACTCTTTTCTGTCGTGAAGCAATAATTTGACTCCAGCTGCGTCGTGAGGTCCAGGCATGTATTCATACTGCTCAACGTTCAAGGTGAGTTTAATCCCGTGGTCTGAGCCTGGAAAATACGATAATTTTTTTTATTTTTAAAAGAGATTTTATATAGCGCAATATCCACTAAATGTACTCAAAGCGCTTTACAAGGGGTCCCTGATCAACAGCAACATTTAACATGTCGGACGGGACATGACGCCTGTTAGGCGACAATGGCATGCAACGCTGTTAACGGCCAGGTACTCATTTTACACCTGAGTACGATGAGAGAATGTGAGTAAAGAGCCTTTTTCAAGGACTCAACTATGCGCCGAGCGCGAGGCTCGAACCCAGGACCTTCCGATCCGAAAGCGAGTCTCATACCACTAGACTACATAGACTATCATTTTGTTTTGATGCCAGAGATTCGGGCATTTGATGAGAACAATATAAATTTTTACATTGTATTTATTGCTATCCAGATGTTACACAAGCATTCCCTACCTTTCCTCGATAGCTAATAATCTCCCTTCATCTGCCATTATTGTTAAATTATGTCCTGAAATGCTTTTTATTCAATAGTTCATGTTAACAGCTATTTTTCATCTCTGTATGCACGTTTTGGTGAATGTGTGTGGCATTGTGAGGGTATGTGTGTGTATACTGGTGTGGTACAAATGGTTGTGTTACAATTTTGGCAAGCTGTTTTCAAGGTTTGGCGCCTAGAACTTTATTATTAATGAATTTATTATACAAATTAATTATATTATATTTTATTATTATTATTATTATTATTATTATTATTATTATTATTATTATTATTATTATTATTATTATTATTATTATGTGGCCTAGTGATATGACACTCGTCTTAGGATCGGAAATTCCAGTGTTCGAGTCCCGCTCCTAGCGCTGCATTGTTGAGTCCTTGGGAAAGGCTCTTTACTCATATTTTCTCACTGTAATCAGGTTTATTCAGGCGTAAAATGAGATTTTTTTGGGAGGGCAGATATACGATGGTTCTGATCTTCCATTATTTAGCAGTACTTTCAGGTGTATGGCCGTCAATCACATAATATCAAAGACACTCTTATAAGGTCAATCATTCCGACCTGTAGCAAACAATTTGATATTATAGTAGTAGTAGTAGTAGTAGTAGTAGTAGTAGTAGTAGTAGTAGTAGTAGTAGTAGTAGTAGTAGTAGTAGTAGTAAGCTTCGCAGTCCGAATGACGCTTTCTGAGAATTGAATTGCGTGATTCAGTCATGGTCGATGAGTATAGCTGCTTTCTCCATCCATGTTGTTGTTTGTTTCCATTGGTCACGGTCCTGGGCCAGAGTTTTGAGGCTGTCAAGATCTTGTTGTGACTTTAGTATGGAGGGCACTGCAGTATTTCTTAGTTCTTCGGGGATTAATTCGGCCTCATCTGAATTCAGAAATTTCTGATATGGAGAGAGGTCCTGGTTCAGGGTAGTTACTATTGATGTTGGTGGTCTCCCTACATATTTGATATTATAGTGGAGTATAACATCTGCTAAACCTCCTTAATGATAGTAACGATACGTCTCGAATTGTAAGCGTCAACTTATTAGACGAAGACAGATACTGTGGACTGTGGACTCGTTATATTTTTATGGTGCAATAATACATACTCGCAAGCTCGTTGTGTTATTGGGCACGATAAAAATAACTCGTTTAATAAATACAAAGGGATGAAAGAATTGTATAATATTCTTGCATGCTATTTCCCAATTGGATTCTATAGTTTGATGTCACGCCACCCAGCAAGGCGGCCATCTTGGTTCTAAACAAAGAAAATCATTACTTTTTATTCTTCATGTTGGCAAGAGCTTTTCAAATGTCTTGTGATCAGAATGTGTAACGTTATGACTGTTGAAGAGTATTTATAAGACGAAGACAGACACTGTGGACTCGTTATATTTTTATGGTGCAATAACACGTACTCGCAAGCTCGTTGTATTATTGGGCACGATAAAAATAACTTGTGTAATAAATACAAAGAGATGAAAGAATCGTATAATATTCTTGCATGCTATTTCCTAATTGATAGACGACCCAAACAGGAGTAATATCAAAAACTCGAAAAACGCTAAGCGTATGAAGCAGCTGTCCCAAATAACAAAAGAGTTGTTCCATACCCTAAGCGTTTTTCATGTCGACATGACAGGACTTCATGCTGTGCTATTGAACAAAATCACATAACCACATATTATGTGATATGTTGTCTCCAAACGGTAATATATCGGGAGGGGGGGGGGCGGCTTTGTCTCCAAACTGTAATATGTGTAACCTTAAACGTTTATAATCTGATTTCGTGAGAATTTCACATAATGTTGGCTGGCTAAGAACAATATCACAGAGCTGAGTGATGTCAATTTCGTTCCTTCTATAGATAGAACGAAGATGACGCCACTCAGGTCTTTGTTATTGTTTTTTGCCATCCACATTTATGAGTACTTCTCACTAAACTGTATGAACCAGACTATACAAGTTCATGGTTACACATAGTTTTGTGTGTTAGTCCGTTATACTTCCTGATGGCAATGTTGTGAGCTTCTTAGCCAGGCGCATACTATCTATTGACACCTAGTGGACGGGGACATAAAAACGACCTTCGGACAGTCGTCCAAATTTAAATAAAGGCAGTTTGTTTGGCAAACTACACGGTATTAAAATCGATGGTATGCCTTCAAGTAAAATACTCACTCGTTCGACAAGCCTGATCAATCGTACCATCACGAAAATCTATGGGTAACGTTTCTTGACTTAGCGAATATAGTGAGAACTAATCACACAACTAGGGGTTGAAAAACAAAAACAAACAGCAAAGTTGTCTCAGCTGCTTGCATTCCGTTGATTAGAAACAATAACCATTTGTCCGAACGGACTTTAGGCCATGTCACAAATCTCGCGTTTGGATTGATAAAAAATCTGGTTAATTGGATTCAATAGTCTGATGTCACGTCGCCCAGCAACGGCTGCCATCGTGGTTCTAAATAAAGAAAATCGGTACTTTTCATTTTTCATGCTAGCTAAAACTTTTCATATGGTTGTGATCAGAATGTGTAAAAGTCAAAACATGATCAAGTTTATAATGTTTTTCTCCTCTGGATACACTTTTATGTTCATCGGAGAAATATTTCATAAGGGCGTCCGCCATTGTTCCGATAGTTCAGAGCCAGTTACTAAGTTACTATGCGTCATGACGAGGGAAGTGACGTCATGACTGTTGAAGCCTCTGCCCTTCCAATGAAGAGAGCAGTAACTACAAATAAGTCACTCCTCTTTATAGTCAACTCTCTCTCCGTAAGAAAGACAGTTCTGCCTCATTGCACACGTTTACAAAAAAGAGGAGATGCATGCAATTAACCGGTAGATAACCACGCCTCTCGGAAAATCGTCATTATGTAAACAATGGCAGTGATTGGTAGACACAGCAAACTACACATGTTTTACTATCTATGGTATGTGTTAAGTAAAATACCCACTGTTCTACCGCTTGATCAATAGAATCAACACAGAAAACTATGTGTAAAATTAAACGTTTATAATATGATGGAGAAAACCATGTGATAACTAGTCACCCATTTGTCAATATAAAAACAATAACAACGATCAGATGGAGTAGAATTCGTTCACGTTATTGTTTATAAACAACCAACTATGTTTGTCCGAGCACGTGTGAAGGTGTGTCACAAATTCTATGTTTTGATTGGTCAAAAATCTACTAGTTAATAGATAAACCATTTGAATTCAAAATATTAAATGACTGGAGAAGACAGCATGTTGTCCACGCAACAAACGGCGAAAATAAAGCATGGACAGAACTTGATTTGTTCGTTAACCCGTTCTTGGAGAAATAGCAACAACAACGTTGATGTTGATGATGATGATGATGATGATGATGATGATGATGGTAAACTTGACGATAATGTCGTCGATTATTATTATTATTATTATTATATATAATAATAATAATAATAATAATAATAATAATAATAATTAATAAATAATAATAATAATAATAAAATAAAAAAGAAGAAGAGAAGAAGAAGAAGAAGAAAGAAGAAGAAGAAGAAAGAAGAAGGAAGAAGAAGAAGAAGAAGAAGAAGAAGAAGAAGAAGAAGAAGAAGAAGAAGAAGAAGAAGAAGAAGAAGAAGAAGAAGAAAGAAAGAAAAGAAGAAGAAAAAATAAGATGACAATGATGATGGTGGGGCTGATGATTATGATGATGGTGATGATGATGACGACGACGACGACGATGATGATGATGATGATGATGATGATGATGATGATGATGATGATGATGATGATGGTTGTGGTGGTGGTGGTAGTGGTGATGATGATGATAATGATGATGATGATGATGATTATGATGATGATGCTTATGATGATGATGCTTATGATGATGATGATAATGATGATGATGATGATGATGATGATGATGATGATGATGATGATGATGATGATGATGATGATGATGATGATGATGATTATGATGATGATGATGATGATGATGATGATGATGATGATGATGATGATGATGATGATGATGATGATGGTGACGACGACGACGAAGATGATGATGATGATGGTGACGACGACGACGAAGATGGTGATGATGACGACGACGATTATAAGGATGATGATCATCATCATTATCATCATAATTAAATTATGGTGATGTTAATAATGGTGTAGAGGACGATGACGTGGACGATTATATCGATGATGATGATGATGATGATGATGATGATGATGATGATGATGATGATATTGACAAAAGTATAACGATGATGATAGTGATGACGACTGTAGAGTTGGTGGTAGTGATTGATTGTGGAGATGATGATGATGATGATAATGATGATGATGATGATGATGATGATGATGATGATTTCCATACCAGCAGATGAAATCCACAACGGTTTGTCAATGTCGTGATTGAACGTGTAGCAAACGCCATGGTCAGTGATCACCTCTGTAAAGTTTTCCGGTCCGCAATATGTATCTTGCCATCTACATCTGTCAGATAATTAAGATACGATAAGATAAGATATGTGTCAGTGCATGACATAATCAGTCGGAAGGTGAAAATTTTGGATTTGCATTCTGTGGCATTTTCTGAAAGAATATGCTGCTCTCCGGAGCATTTTAATCTTTATTTGAAGTTAATCGTGTGATTTTTCATGAAGTTATGGTCAGATGTATGGGAAAGGTATCCAGCAACCTTTCTCAAATTTCATAATTATTCATCTTGACTAGGTGTAAAAAATATTTAGAAGTGAAATTAAGCTTTGATATTTCCCGAAGATGTACAAAAGGGTTGATTTAATCATTTATGACATGAACTCATTTTGGATTAAAAATTGACCTCGTAACTAAACTTGGCGATATCTCAGTTCAAACCTTTTCACCATCCGATTGATTATGTCATTCACTGTAACATATACTTTATTGATCCTTGTGTGGAAATTATAATTCTGTATCACAACACAATTCGGTAATATAAAAAAGAAATATCAAATTTTAATAAGTTAAATAAAAATTGGCAAAGAATGTTAAAAGTCTTAAAATGTACAGTGGAACAACAAGCGCATATATTATGGTGACGATGTGTCCATTATACTTATAATATAATTCTTTTCCAGTAAGAATAAATAATCACATTATTATGAAGATACTTTATAAAATGGTAAAGGTTAAATGATATTATACTAAAAATGTGTGAACCTAGAACTAAAACCTCAACATTAAATTATGGTTAAAAAAAGAAAAAAAGATAGAGAGGGTATCCCAATAGCTCAGTTGGTAGAGCACGTAAAGGGACCGAGATCAATCCCTTGTGCAGTCAAGATTTATTTCTAATCCCGTGTCAACCCAGCAGTGATTGGGTAACTGTGTCTGTTTGATCTGACGGAAAGTACTTTGCGATAGACTAACAACGTTATATTCAAAGGGTAGCAAGCAATTGCTATTGTCCGTTTCACGCTATAGAAACCGGGATAAACTCCATCTCCATGGGCCTAACGGCTTTAAAGGACTACTATTCTTTTACTTAAAAAAACTGAAGTATAGAAATTTAATACAATTTAGAGAGAGAGAGAGAGAGAGAGAGAGAGAGAGAGAGAGAGAGAGAGAGAGAGAGAGAGAGAGAGAGAGAGAGAGAGAGAGAGAGAGAGAGAGAGAGAGAGAGAGAGAGGGAGAGATAGATAGATAGATAGATAGATAGAGAGAGAGAGAGGGAGAGAGAGAGAGAGAGAGAGAGAGAGAGAGAGAGAGAGGTTTATAATGATGTTAAATACGATGTCTGTGATAATTATGATGCTGATGTTGAAAACAGGGCTTTCAGATGGCCAGAATTCCCAGCATCATATTTCGACTTCAAAAGTGGTCAAATAGAACTTCACGTAATCAAACACTAAGTATCACTCTGTCCCCCTTGATAAATCATCGGTTTAGAAAAACAAAATTTCGACTAAACAAGGAAAAAAGAATTGTTTTTTTTTTAAATTTTGAAAAAAAAAATAGTAATATAAACGCGATTCTCTGTGTGGCCAATAGGATTCATTAGTCTGATGTCACGTCCGGCCAGCAACGAGCAGCTTGGTTCTAAACAAAGATAATCGGTAGTTTTTATTCTTCATGCAAGCTAAAACTTTGTCACATGTCACGTGATTAGAATCTATAAAAGTCAAAACATGATCAGATTTATAATGTTTTTTTTTTCCTCTGGACACACGTTTATGCTCGTCGGAAAAAAAAGTATTTCATAAGGGCGTCTGCCATTGTTCCGATAGTTTAGAACCAGTTACTAAGTTACTATGCGTCATTACGAGGAAAGTGACGTCACAACTGTTGAAGCCTACTATGGCCTCGCATGTAGTCATCTGACAGCCCTGCCTGAAAAGAAAAACAGCAGAAGAGAAGAAGCAGCTATGTGGTCTTGTGGTATGACACTCGCTTTCGGGTCGGAAGGTCCTGGGTTCGAGCCTCGCGTTCGGCGCATAGTTGAGTCCTTGGAAAAGACTCTTTACTCACATTCTCTCACCGTACTCAGGTGTAAAATGAGTACCTGGCCGTTAACAGCGTTGTCTTTGTCCGAAAAATTGTAATATCGCCTAACAGGCGTCATGTCCCGTCCTACATGTTAAATGTTGCTGTTGACCAGGGACCCCTTGTACAGCGCTTTGAGCACATTTAGTGGATATTGCGCTATATAAAGCTCAATTTATTATAATTTATAATTTATTATAAGCAGTAACCTACTCAACAATCATGTCTTCTTTGGTATGTGACGTTCTTGTGTACAAATCCACCAGGTCTATATCCTGTGGTCTTGGCGCATGAATACCGCTCTCAGCAATAGCCTGATTTACACCACTCTGGTTGTGGGAAAATAGTTCCTCAATCAAACCGTAAACATTCCCATCAGCTGCTGCTGTAGCTCTGGATAAACAAAACAAAACAAAACAAATTTTAAAAAGAAAAGAAAGAAAGGCTGTTGCGTCAAAACATTATTAAGCTAGCATGAATTTGATGATATAATTGAATTTATAGATAAAACGATGTTGATGTCACTCGGGTCTTTGTTATTGTTTTTTTGCCATCCACGTTTCTGAGTAATTCTCACGAAACTATATTAACCAGACTATAAAAGTTTAAGGTCACACATAATTTTGTGTATGGTCGTTACACTTCCGGATGGTAATGTTGTGAGATTCTTAGCCAAGCAAGTGAAGCGAGTGCTCTAAAAATTTAAATATATGACTTTAAAATACATGCATGACTGAACATTCAAAATATGTCAATAATAAGAATTAGTGTTTTTGTTTTTCTTCTATGCTTTTATCTGTTTCTCACTTTTAAATATTTTTACATCAAAGAATGTGCAATGCGTAATCACAATTTATTGTTACTTGTGTTTAATGCTAATGATATGATATGATATGACACGATTATGATATGATATGATATGATATGATACGATTATGATATGTTATGATATGATACGATATGGTATGATACGATTATGATATGATATGATATGATACGATTATGATATGTTATGATATGATACGATATGGTATTATATGATATGATATGGTATGATATGATATGATATGGTATGATATAATATGACATGATATGGTATGATATGGTATGATATAATATGATATGATATGATATGGTATGATATGATATGATATGTTATGATATGATATGATATGGTATGATATGATATGATATGATATGATATGATATGATATGATATGATATGGTATGATATGATATGATATAATATGGAATGATATGATATGATATAATATGGTATGATATGATATGGTATGATATGATATGATATGGTATGATATGATATGGTATGATATGATATGGTATGATATGATATGATATGATATGATATGATATGATATGATATGATATGATACGATACGATACGATATGATATGTTATGATATGATTATGATATGATATGATATGATATGATATGATATGATATGATATAATATGATATGATATGATATGATATGATATGGTATGATATGATATGATATGATATGATATGATATGATATGATATGATATGATATGATATGATATGATAGAGACAAGTAAAATTGAAAAATGCTTTTCTTCTGGGGATATACGGGACACGTGGCGGGGGCTTAAAACTGCTGTTAACTATAATCCAAAGCCCACGATTATATCTGAAGATATCGAAATTGAAACTCTAAATAAATTTTATTCACGTTTTGACACAGCAAACAAATTTGATATTGAAAATGAAAAACATAAATTAGACAGGGCTTTGGAAGATGAAATGACTATTGAGGTCAGTGAAGAAGAAACGAGATTCGTATTTTCGAAACTAAACGAGAGGAAGGCTGCTGGGCCGGATGGATTGAAAGGAAAATTATTAAAAGAATGTGCCCATCAACTGTCCCCCATTTATACACATATTTTTAACTGGTCCCTCCAATGCGTTTCGATCCCTGAAATTTGGAAAACTTCAAAAATTATTCCTGTTCCAAAAAAAAGAAAAACTTGAATCTATGAAC
>NC_088363.1:15062545-15065045 GCF_034508935.2 Berghia stephanieae
GCTTTCCCAGCAGAAACATTGATTTTTAAAACTCAAACAAACTCTTTTTTTATTAAACACAGATCATTCTTCAAAGTTTGTGATGTCCAAAAAAATCTGAATCAGAAAAGCTGTATATTGTGTCGTAACAAATGTGACGATTTTGCTGTAGGTGGTAAGGAGAGGATTAACTAACTAAATAAAATATGACAAAGAATTGCGATTTTCACATATTGGCGAATAAAAGACTTACTAGATGTCGCCTCTTAACATTCATCCTTTTTAATAAAACATATACACTTTGTCCAAGTTGATATTTTTGTCTATAGATACATCTTTCAACATCTAACTCATCCCCTGATAAATTCTCGTTTTGAGGCGGTGAGTCGCATGAGTCACGTGACACAACACTGAAATAGATTTCTATCTGAGCAAAACAACTCATTAGAATTAGAAGGGTCATAGCGCACTGTACTTGAACCCTCAATATTATTCCCACCAGATTTTCCAATGTACTCATAGATTTGTCATTTTTGAGGAAAATCAATTAGAACTTGATCGATCGCCATTGGTGAGTGGGTTTTTTTTACGTTCACATTTGTGACCCACCGTGTCAAACCTGTATTATGTCGGGATCAACTCGGTTAGGGAAATTGAATTCTTTGCCACAAATATCAAACCTGGGTTTAATTTCTGTACGTTATGCTGGAGTATAAATACTATTTCTTGCTTTACAAAAACTTCTAAGGTCCAATTTATCATCATTCTATCTCTAAATTCACTTTTTGGGGTCTGAATCATTCCGACATAATACCATTTTGAGACGGAGGGTCACATTTTACGGTTTAGATTAACTAATCATTGATTCCACGTGAACAGTTTCAGGCCATAAAACTCGTCCTCCAACTATGGCGATCGATTGGATTCAGTAGTCTGATGTCACGCCGCCCGGCAATGGCGGCCATCTTGGTTCTAAACAAAGAAAATCATTACTTTTTATTCTTCATACTGGCTAGAACTTTTCATATGTCTTGTGATCAGAATGTGTAAAAGTCAAAACATGATCAACTTTTTTTTTTCCCCTCTGGATACGCTTTAATGCTCGCCTGGGAAATATTTCATACGGGCGTCCGCCATTGTTCCGATAGTGTAGAGCCAGTGTTACAAAGTTACGATGCGTCATTTGGAAGGATATGACATTACGACTGTTGAAGAGTATTACAATGACCCTCATCTTGACCCCCCCCCCCCCCCCCTTCCAAAACCCTCTCAATTCTAGGTCTTCACGAAAGTCCCAGGTTTGACGGTTGTTAACAAGATGAGAGACATTTGTGACCATCCGTCTCAAAACGGTATTATGTCGGAATGATTCAGACCCCAAAAAGTGAATTTAGAGATAGAATGATGATAAATTGGACCTTAGAAGTTTTTGTAAAGCAAGAAATAGTATTTATACTCCAGCATAACGTACAGAAATTAAACCCAAGTTTGATATTTGTGGCAAAGAATTCAATTTCCCTAACCGAGTTGATCCCGACATAATACCGGTTTGACACGGTGGGTCACATTTCAGGTCGATCGAAATTTGGAGGACGAGTTTTCTGGCCAAATTTTATGAAAATGTGTTTTTTAAAGTTTTGTTTTGTTTATGTTTTTATGGGTTTTCCGGCGCTTGCAACACATTTAGGTTATATCAGCGCCAGTAAAAAGGAAGAAAATGGATCAGATGTAGATTCCAAGAGCACACCACCAATGCACTTAGTTTGAGATCACCTATAAGTCTCATCTGGACACAAGCACGGCCCCCACTAAGAGGAATGCACTCAAATGCTTACATTATAAATTGTAACAAATATAATAATACATAACAGAGAGATGATTTACAAGGAAAAAGATATCATCTCCCAAAACAATAACTATGCATTTGACTGTTTTCGAACCCAATTAGGTCTAGTTTAACATTGTTTTTTTATAGCGTAAAACGGACAATATAAATATTATTTTGCTATCTTTTGGATAGGACGCTAGTCTATCGCAAAGTACTTTCCGCCGGATCTAACAGACCCAGCTGCTCAATTAGTGCTGAGTAGATAGGGTGGACTGGAAAAAAAGACCCTGGACTTCACCGGGATCGATCTCAGTCCCTTTGCGTGTGAAGCGAATGCTCTACTAACAATTAACCAGTAGATTTTTCACCAATCAAAACATGGAATTTGTGACACACCTTCACACGTGCCGGACAAACATAGTTGGTTGTTTATAAACAATAACGTGAATGAACTCGACCTCAATCTGATCGTTGTTATTGTTTTTATATTGACAAATGGGTGACTAGTTATCACATGGTTTTCTCGATCATATTAAAAACGTTAAAGTTTACACATAGTTTTCTGTGCTGATTCTACTGATCAAGCGGTAGAACAGTGGGTATTTTACTTAACACATACCATCGACAGTAAAACCTGTGTAGTTTGCTGTGTCTACCAATCACTGCCATTGTTTACATGATGACGATTGTCCG
>NC_088363.1:15070045-15115045 GCF_034508935.2 Berghia stephanieae
ATAAATTGGTATGATGAGTATTGCCCATCTCTCAAGAAACAAGATGGGAAAGGGGTATCACTTCTCAAAAGGCGAACTTGCCCTAAATGTTCATTGTATCACTCCTCGATCACAGCAATGAAAGACCATTCACGAAAATGCGGCATACAAGAAGAACAGCAAATGGGAGAAAGTGATGACGATGAAGATGAAATTGATGATACTATTTATAGTACATTGCCAGAGGTCCAATGCAGAAACATTTTTGAATCAATTAATTTTATGTTTGGAAATTGAAACAGAAATTCATTCCACTAAAAGACTAATATGCTATAAAATAATTTGCCTCCTATACTATTCTAAATTACACTTTCTGAAATTTTTTTAATAGCACCTGCACCAAGTAGCCTAATTCAATTTAAATAATGTTTGTTAAATTTTATCTTTGCAAATTTAAATTTTATGTCCCCATTGTATCGTAAAACATAAATTATCAACAGTTCCTGAAATTAATAAAATGTCTGAATGTGTTTTATCAAACGTTGATAATCAATGTTTATGGTTTGAAAAATGAATAATAAATATTGTGAAATTAAAGTTATCTTTTAGTTTTTATTAAATTAGATGACGTCATCTTCTGTTGGGAGAGGGGGGGGGGGGGTCAGGTCAATGATGACAAGTGATGACTTGGGGGAGGGGGGGGGGGGTCTAAAAAGGGCAAATTTTTGATGACGTAATATGTGAACGCTCCCAAACCAGTTAACTCCGGAAAGACACGTATTTAAAAAGATTTGGCCCGAAATATTGGCCTTCAAATAATGATCAAGTTAAATGACCCTAATCGTGGCAAAAAATCTCAAACCTGAGACCTCGCGAAGTCTTTAATACAGTCTTAAATTTGAGGGTTTTTGTCAAAATGAGGGTCATTTAAATCGATCGATATTTGAAGGACGAGATTTCTGGCCAAATTTTAAAGTACGAGTTTTTCCAGAGAGATCATCAGCGAACTGGTGAATGCTCCTCGATATGTGAGGCGTGGAAGTTGCGAGTAATGGCCTTGGCAGAAAAGTAGACAGGGACATAAAGCATCGATACATTTAGAGAGCCTAGTTTTAAAGTGCAACCCACCGTGGCCGTCGTAAAGTTATGGCCCAACATTGACCAAAAAATGACGTCAAAATGCCAGTCTTTTGCCACACAAGAAAACAAATCGTGAGTTGTATTCAATAGTTCAACCAATGAAATAACTCGATTCCATGAGCTCTACTAACGACAACTCACTAGGCGGTGCAAAAACCAAATAATGATGTCAAACTGCCAGTCCTTTTGGATTTCAGTATCAGGCTATAACATAACGATGGCTACGGTATCAGGCCATAAATTTACGAAGGCCACGTACGAACCCACGCAGAATTCACGAAATTGACGTCACTCAGCTCTTTGTTATTGTTTTTTTAGTCACCCATTTATATATGAGTACTTCTCACTACATTCTATCAATCAGTCAATAATAAAAGTTCAAGGTTACAATTTTTGTAGTGTGTTTGGTCCATTATATCCGGCTGGCGGATGTTGTGAGTATTTCAATTAAACGCACAGCATCAATGAATAGAGCATTCATTCATTGTCTTGTATCAGTTCTAGAAGGTCCCAATGGTTAAATTAGATTAAATGCGACCAATCATCTCTAAACGTTATTGCTTCTAGATGACTGCGGCTATGTGGTCTTGTGGTATGACACTCGATTTCGGATCCGAAGCTCCTGCGTTCGTGCCTCGCTCGGCGTTGGTTGAGTCCTTGGAAAAGGCTCTTTACTCACATTCTCTTGTCGTACTCAAGTGTAAAACGAGTACCTGGCCGTTAACAGCATTGCCTCTGTAATTGTAATATCGCCTAACAGGTGTCATGTCTCGTTCTACATGTTACTTGTTGGTATTGGTCTGGGACCCTTTGTAAAGCGCTTTGAGCACGTATATTACATTTGTGACCATTCGTCTCAAAAGGGATTGAGGCGATTTAACTCTTTTCTTACCAGCTATTTTTAGAATTTCGCCTGAAAATTCACTCCAATCCAACACAAAAAATAGACTTTTCCTAATCAAACAGCTGTGATCAAAGCATTTCTTTACATGTTGTGATGTACAAGAGAAACCAGAATGAGAAAACTGTCGGTTGCATCGTAACGAATGTGACGATTTTCTTAAGGGTAGTAAGGAGAGAGTTAAAGATATAAAAGTAGTCCTTCAGACCATTCGGCCCGCTAATTCGGCTGGTCGACAAGTGTGTAAGGCAGCTATTGCTAGAGCTCAATGGAAAGCAGAAGACGTGACGTCACATGCTCTTTTATTACGGTTCAGCATTCCTTGGAAGTGTGTAACCAGTACTCCGAAGGACTAACAATGAATAGGTTATAAATTAAATCATAAGGTGGTATAACCAGAGACAGCGATATATATATATATATATATATATATATATATATATATATATATATATAGACGCGAAACCTCTGAAGTGGCAAGAGGGTTTTAATAGCAGAAGATGCGTATCTATGTCGGGTCGTGTCAGGTAGGTAAACATACTTTCGCTCATAATGTTTATAAGTAATACTATTGAAATTTGGCACGGGTTTTCGTAGATTTCTATATTCAGTTGGTGATTTCTTCTCACTAAATTCTCTCAGACTATGAAGTTTTTATCTATTTGTACAATTGATATAGATAGAATGAAGTTAACGTTACTCGGGCCTTTGTTATTGTTTTTTGCCATCTACGTTTATGAGTAATTATTACTTAACTGTTTTATCCAGACTATAAAAGCTCATGGTAACACAGAGTGTTGTGTGTTGGTCCGTTATTCTTCCGGATGGCAGTTTTGTGAGCTTCTTAACCAAGCGCATACAGTTTATAGCAAACAGAAATGGTGTGTATTGCATTTAAACACATACCATCAATTCTCAAATGCCATGTTTACCGATTTGACATTGAACACCCCCATACGGAAGGAGCCCCTAAGTATTACGTCTCCATATTTTCATTTTAGTCTCGGGTATAGATAGTATGCAGATGACGTCACTCAGGCCTTTGTTATTGTTTTTGCCATCCGCGTTTGTGAGTTGTTCTCACTAAACTGTATTAACCAGACTATAAAAGTTCATGGTTACACAGAGTTTGTGTGTTGGTCCGTTATACTTCCGGATGGCAATGTTGTGAACTCCTTGGCCAAGCGCATTCTATCTATATCTTTTTCAATGGGAGCGATCGAGAGGGATTGAGATTGGACGTCACCTTACAGAGAGAACGTCAAATTGGTTTTTCGCATGCGTCTCTCTCGTCCTCGCTTTCGGCGAAGTGTCTCATGCCGCTTTCACCGGAAGCGAGGACGAGAGACGCATGCGCACAACCAACATGACGTTCTCTCTCTAATAACTTTTCCGCCGGTGACGTCCAACCAAGGGACGCTACTCTTCCGCTAATCTCATTCACTATATTCATGTTTTCGTCCAACCCAGTCATCAGTCACGCTGCTTTGTTTATGAAAGTTGTAAACATGCCCACGAGTCATGCTGAGCAAAATGACCAATACTCTTCAACAGTCGTAACGTCACTTCCCTCCTAATGACGCATGGTAACCTAGTAACACTGGCTCTAAACTATCGGAACAATGGCGGACGCCCGTATGAAATATTTCCCCGGCGAGCATAAAAGCGTATTCAGAGGAAAAAAAAACATAAATTTGATTATGTTTTGACTTTTACACATTCTGATCACAAGGCATATGAAAAGTTCTAACCAGCATGAAGAATAAAAAGTAATTATTTTCTTTGTTTAGTACCAAGATGGCCGCCGTTGCCGGGCGGCGTGACACCAGACTACTGAATCCAATTGTGACGTTTGATATTTCTCAATCTGTGAACACTTTTCACTATGTGGGTCATTCTGAGACCACATTACAATGTGACCAATGACCTCGAGCACGATGGAAATGTAATATAGATCATGCCCATTCAATATTTGCCCCTGTCGTTGACCGATAATCACGAACGGATGATCCAGAACTCACTTTAGTACTGTTCCCTGAGGCAATCATCCCCCCCCCCCCCCCCCAGATCATGAACATCAATCACCATTTTAATGCAATAAGATAATTAATAGTGACGTCAATTTTTCTATAGATAGTTCGAAGATGACGTTACCCAGGTCTTTGTTATTGTTTTTTTCCATCCGCGTTAATGAGTAATGCTCACTGAACTGTATTCACCTGACTATAAACGTTAATCGATACACACAGTTTTGTGTGTTGGTCCGTTATACTTCCGGATGGCAATGTTATGAGCTTCTTAGCAAAGCGCATTCTATCTATATCAGTGTGTCAACATATTGTGAATAATAACAAGAAATGAAGTGAGCAGGAACGTGCCAGAAGACAACAGAGAATAAAAACTGCGCTGCGGTGATGGGGACTCGAACCCGCGACCTTACTGGTACGAGAACTCCGCCTGGCAGCGACTCTACCGTATGAGCTAGCCACGACCCAATAAAAAGTCGCTTCTAACTCTAGTCTATCTAGAGCCAATCTCCCTGACACAAAATATTGTGATAACTTAAATACTCCCTAACTGCGGGATTGAGCTATTTATCCATTTATCGTGGACTAATGATAGCTATAAGGAAGAAAAGTGTGATCTCAAAAAAACGGGTTCCTATCTCACTGAAAGTGTAAAACTACTCTTCGTCAATATAGGCCATCTATCTTCCCTCTTTTAAAAGTAGTCCTTCAGAGCCATTTGGCCCATGAAGCCGGAGTTTATCCCGGTTTCTATACCGTGAAACGAACAATAGCAATTGGTTGCTATCCTTTGGATAGGACGCTAGTCTGTCGCAAAGTACCTTCCGTTAAATCTAACAGACTCAGCTACCCATTCACTGCTGTGTGGACAAGGGGGGGGGGGTCAGAAAAAATCTCGACTGCACCTGGGATCGATCTTGGTTCCTTTGCGTATAAAGCGAGTGCTCTACCAACTGAGCTATCGAGACCCCCTGCGCTATCGGGACCCCTAACCCCCCCCCCCGCCCCCCCCCCCCAATCTTTTATGTCCCGTAATTGTTAGAGTCTCCTCCAAAGTCTGCTACTAAAATACTCGAACTTACACCATCTTGTGATTCAATTTAAAACCTATTCATTATTTGTCCTCCGAAGGACTGGTGACATACACACTTCCAATGATTTTGGAACCAGAAAAGTAGAAGATGTGATGTCACGAATTTTCTTCTCTATTAAAGTTGATTTGAAATAAATTAGTCAATGGAGAACGGAAAGGCCAAAAGACAGGGAATATATATATATATATATATATATATATATATATAATATATATATATATATATATATATATAATATATATAACGAATTTGGCATCACTCAGGTCTATATAATTGTTTTCTTTTCTTGTTTATGAATAATTCTCACTAAACTGTATTAGCCAGAATATAAACGTTCAAGTTTACATATATAGTTTTGTGTTTTGGTCAGTTATATTTCCGGATGGAAATGTTATGAGTTTCTTTGCCAAGCGCACAGCATATATATATATATATATATATATATATATATATATATATTTTATATATATATATACATATATATATATATATATATATATATTATATAATATATATATATATATATATATAAAGTTTGACGTTGATGTCACTCGGGTTTTTGTTATTGTTTTTTTGCCATCCGCGTTTATGAGTAATTCCCACTAAACTGTATTTTACTGACTATAAATGATCATGGTTACACAAAGTTTAGTGTGTTGGTCCGGATGGCAATGTTGTGAAATCCTTAGCCAAGTGCATACTCTCTATAAATTGCATATATATATATATATATATATATATATATATATATATATATATATATATATACAGATTACTTGTGAATGTGGAAGCCAAAGGCAGTCATTATCTTGCAAAATTTACTTAGAAAATAATTAATTGTGAACATGTATGAACTCTTTTCACTAATATATTTTTGTAAGATTCATGATAAAGTTTGAGACCAGGCAAAACTCACTTGGACAATTTGGTGATTATTAATTCAGCCGTCTATATTGAAATGCAAGAATCTGTCTCGGGCCTGTCGGAATTCTACCGCCCGTGTAACAAATGATTGTGTTTACAGAAACCTGTTATTATAAGCTAGATATTTGAGCAATGTTATTATCTAGTTGATATGAATGCCTTATTGAGTAAACATTCTGTGGCGTATTCTGTAAATGTTGTTTGATGTAGCTTTTATCAATTCAAACATAATTAAATCATGTAACACGAATTATAGAACCTAACATGTAACATTAATTATAACATCTAACAAGTCTGTGCTCAAAATCGGTTTGAATTTTATCAAATAATCATAGAAATTGCTCTATAACATATCATAATCTTCCTTTGATTTCTTAGCAGTTATTGGAAGAAAATGGGTTATTGAGTGTATTACTACTGTATATCTTTTATTAACCCACCCAAAAAACCCTCCCTTGCTAAAAAACTAATAATGAGTAATTGCTGAACAATTTAAATAGTTAAACGTATAATATTTCAATAACAATGTCATCAGTACTTTGATTCACTAGGAACAGCCGATCGTATTTTGTAGCAAAATTATCGATAACAATGAATAGGGATCAGCATATGATAATATTATTATAATTTAACGCAAAGTCTGTAATTTCCTCACAGAAAAAAAACTATAATTGGCGAGTCCTCCCAACTGTTGAGAGATGCTAAGTCTATGTTTTCAATCCCTCCAATTACATATAGATCAATCGTTTGATGTTTTTAGATCAAAATCCACGTTTCCTATAATCAGCCATTACTCGGTTGTGATATCGATATCATAATATTGCTTTATCTGTCGAATATCAATTTAATAACAAAGGTGAACACCCGGCTAAAAGAAATTATACTATTTACAAGGTTACGCTTACGCCCAAACATTGCATTGAAGGAATAATTCTACATGTAAATTGTAGTTACCTATAATGACAGATTTTCCATTTGTAATATTTCGATGAGATAAATAAAACAGACCGTTGGATAATAGCTGTGACTTTATCAAATCTATCATTAGTATTGTTAAGAAAAACAAACCCTAAATAATTTCGGGGTTTGAAATAAGCAATTACCAAACATTACACTTTAAAACTTGGCAGCAAACGGCAATCTTTGTTCATGCCATTGTATTTACAAACTTCGAGGCCTGTAATTCACTGTATGATAATAAACGTTCCGAGTCTTTAAATCAATTCTTAATTATATCAAAACACGTAGACAACAACCCAAACACTTGATAATAATTATATTCCTTTGATAAATAATAATATTAAAACTGACTCTTATTTCCTTTTATATACATTTTTTAAAAATTTCGTTTTACATTTAGAATCTTTCTTGTTTAACCATTAGGCAATCGAGGTTTTAATTTTAACATGAGATTACAAACCAAAATTAAAATATTATATACACAAAAAAGATATCTAGATGGATTTATTAAACTGTTCATGTACTTGTCCTCTGAGATTAAATGCAATCACAAATATAACATAAACATACGTCCGTATTGCAAGAATAGGTGAATAAAGCCTTTTTTGCTACTAAGTGAAACAAGTTTATATTGTAATGATCCAAAGGAGCTATTAGGAGTTTATCCCGATTTCTATAGCGTGAAAAGGACAATAGACTTTTCTTACAACCCCTTGTATAGAACCAAGCCTAACGCAACGCACTTATTGCCAAAATCCAACACAGACCCAGCTACCCAAACACTGCTGGGTTGACGATTGGGGGGGGGGGGGGATAAGAAAAATATCTCGACTTGAGCTTGAGCTTCACCCGGATTCGATCTAGGTTCCATTGCGTGTGAAGCTAGTGCTCTACCACCAGAGCTATCGGGATTGAGCCAAGTGGAAATAGTTTCAGTATCCATTCCTACCAAAACTTATGCTTTTCTATAATATGGTGTTTTCTTGTACCGACAGATCGTGGCCTTCATAAAGTTATGGCCTGATTCTGACCAAAATATGACGTCAAAATGCCAGTCTTTGCCACAAAAGAAAACAAATGGTGAGTTGTATTCAATAGTTCAACCAATGAAATAACTTGTTTCCATGAGCTCTACTAACGACAACGCACTAGACGGTGCAAAAACCAAATAATGACGTCAAACTGTCAGTCCTTTTGGATTTCAGTATCAGTCTGTAACATAACGATGGTTATGTACAGAGATACAGAATTCATTTAGCCCGTGAATATGTATAGATAACTACGTTTAAATATTTCACTCGATAAAACTATTAAATTCGTCCTACCAAGACATGCTTTTCTATAATATTGTGTTTTCTTATAGCTACAGATACCGAATTCAATTAGCCTGTAAATATGTATTACTGTGTCTAAATATTTCACTCGATAATACTTTTAAATGCGATTTTATAATATTTTGATAAATGAGAACTTAATTCATCACGAAATAACTCTACGGATTAGATGACCTTTAAAATAAACGCATCTATAAATGAAAGGTACTTGTACATAAGTCCTCGGGACAAAACAAAACAAAACAAAACAATGCAAGTTATGGATACATTTACTGGTGCGGCTATGTGGTCTTGTGGAATGACACTAGCTTTCGAATCGGAAGGTAATGGGTTCGAGCCTTTCTCGGCGCATAGTCAGTTGAGTCCTTGGAAAAGGCTTTTTACTCACTTTTTTTCTATTACCGTACTCAGGTGTAAAATGATTACCTATGAGTACCTGGTCGTTAACAGCGTTATCTCTGTCGGAAAAAAAGATTGTAATACAGCACAACAGGCGTCTCGTGCTATATATTACGTGTTGCTGTTGGACAGGGACCCTTTGTAAAGCGCTTTCAGCATATTTAGTGAATATTGCGCTATATAAATGCTCAAGCTTATTCAAATGGTGTTGCTAAGTTAACCGGTTAACCGCCGAATTCTGGAAAACTCGTCTTTCAAATATCGATATATATATATTTAAATGACACTCATCTTGGGAAAAAACTATCAAATCTAAGGACCACGCGAAGTCCCAGGTTTGAGAGTTTTAGCAGTAATCAGGGTCATTTAAATCGATCGGTATTCGAAGGATGAATTTTCTAGCCAAATTTTTCAAAACGTGTTTGGTTATTTTTCAAGAGTTTGGCAGTTAACGAATTAACTTTGGGAATCCGGTGCAGATGAATACTAAAAAAAAAATAACGATAAGTATTGCAATGTAAGCTTCAATATATCAAACGAAGACATATACTGGGGACGTTTCGGTATTCCCCTTTATCAGCAAAACACACGTTTCGGGTTTCCCATTTATCAACAAAACTCATCGTGTTTACCATTGTCGAGGTGAACCAGCATCCAAAGTAAAAGAGTGATTAGAGGTTCAAAACTTGTCAAAAATTACTTCAAGTGAATACGAAGTTGCTAAAAACTTTAAAAAAATAAATTGGATTCAATAGTCTGATGTCACGCGCCCGGCAACGGCGGCCATCTTGGTTCTAAACAAAGAAAATCATTACTTTTTATTCTTCATGCTGGCTAGAACTTTTCATTCCCTTTTCATATGCCTTGTGATCAGAATGTGTAAAAGTCAATACATGATCAAATTGATGGGGTTCTTTACCTCTGGATACGCGTTTAAGCTCGCCGGGGAAATATTTCATACGGCGTCAGCCATTGTTCCGATAGTTTAGAGCCAGTGTTACTAAGTTACCATACGTCATTAGGAAGGAAGTGACAGTACGACTGTTGAAGACTATTCCCATTATTCATCCACATAGGAAAAATTCGTCTCAAAGGTCTATTCCAAGGGAAGACTGGAATATAACCCAGGCGTCAGCCGTAGTGCAGCCTCCGCAAACTGAGCTACGGTGAAGTGACTTGCTCAAGGCCAGTCAGCAGTAGCGGGGGGGGGGGGGGGGGGGGGCGGGGGTATTCGAACTTGTTACCTTTCAGGCACGAAGCAAAGACCATTCTGTTGAGCCACTCTGACCGTGGCCTTCGTAAAGTTATGACCTGACACTGACCAAAAGATGACGTCAAGATGCCGGTCTTTTGTCACAAAAGAAAACAAATCATAAGTTGTATTCAATAGTTCAACCAATGAAAAAACTTGTTTCCATGAGTACTACTAACGACAACTGACTAGGCGGTGCAAAAACCAAATAATGACGTCAAACTGCCAGTCCTTTTGGATTTTATGTCAGGCTATAGATAGTATGCGCTTGGCTTAGAAGATCACAACATTGCCATCCGGAAGTATAAAGGACCAACACACAAAACTATGTGTAACCATGAACTTTTATAGTCTGGTTAATGCAGTTTAGTGAGAATTACTTATAAACGCGGATGGCAAAAAACAATAACAAACACCAGCGTGACGTCATCTTCGTTCTATCTATAACATAACGATGGCTACGCTCTGACCCCTTAGCTGAACTTGAGCGTTTATATAACGCAATCTCTCATA
This sequence comes from Berghia stephanieae, assembly GCF_034508935.2. NCBI lineage: Eukaryota > Metazoa > Mollusca > Gastropoda > Nudibranchia > Aeolidiidae > Berghia > Berghia stephanieae. Next base: position 15,080,569 of record NC_088363.1, read on the forward strand.
AACATGCTCAAAGCGCTAGCGAGCCATCAGCAATACTAAACATATAGGACGATAAGTGAGGCCTAAATGGCGATAGGGCATTTTCTTTTAACAGAGACAACGCTGTTAACGCCCAAGTAGGCTACTCTTTTTTTAACCCTCTCCTTACCACCCATAGAAAAATCGTCACATTTGTTACGATGCAGCCAACAATTTTCTTATTCTAATTTCATTTTGTTATAGTTATAACTATAAAAACTCGACACTGTGTTGTAGAGCTCATTTAAAAAAAAAATAGAATAAAGTCGTTACTATTCCGTTTGAAAAATCTATTTTTGTGTTGGGTGAGTATGAAGTTTCAGATAAAATTATGAAAATAGCTGGTAAGGAGAGAGTTAAACATCTGAGTACGGTGAAAGAATGTGAGTTAAAAGTTTTATCCAAGGATTCAGCTATGTGCCGCTCAGACTCGAACCCTGGACCTTCTGATCTGAGGACGAAAGTCATACCACTAGACCACATAGCCGCACCTTATGATATCGTAGTTTTAAAAACAAATGAAATTTGGGTAAACATTTTATGTTTTTATTTTAGGACAATGGATTGTGTTTCTTAAAGTAATAACTGTGGGTCCCGATAGCTCAGTTGGAAGAGCACTCGCTTCACACGCAAAGGGACCGAGATCGATCCCGGGTGCAGTAGAGATTTTTTCTGACCCCATTGGCCACCCAGCAGTGAATGGGTCGCTGAGTCTGTTAGATTTGGTGGAAGTACTTCGCGATAGCCTAGCGTCCTATCCAAAGGATAGCAATCTATTACAATTGTCCGTTTCACGCTATAGAAACCGGGTTAAACTCTGGCTCCATGGGCCGAATGGCTCTGAAGGACTACTTTAGAAAAAAAAGTATTAATTATCAAAGCTAAAATAAAAATTGAAAGGTAACTTAACGTCTTCGTCCTCGTGCACTCGTGTTCTTGCGGCTATGTGGTCTAGTGGTATGACACTCGCTTTCGGATCGGAAGGTCCTGGGTTTGAGCCTCGCTCGGCGCATAGTTGAGTCCTTGGAGAAAGCTCTTTACTCACATTCTCTCACCGTACTCAAGTGTAAATGAGTACCTGGCCGTTAACAGCGTTGTCTCTGTCCCAAAAATGTGTAATATCGCCTGACAGGCGTCATGTCTCGTCCTACATGTTATGTGTTGCTGTTGGCCAGGGACCCCTTGTAAAGCGCTTTGAGCACGTTTAGTGGATATTGCGCTATATAAAAGCTCAAGTTCAAGTTTAAGTTTTTCAATGTTTGGGTTTTGTGATGCCGCGAGGGCTCACAGCGGAAACCCCGTACCGTTGTGAAGAATATTATAGAAACATTAAATCGAATGACCTCTCTGGAGTTAACTGCAAAAAAAATTTGAGTTTTATATAGCGCAATATCCACTAAATGTGCTCAAAGCGCTTTACAAGGGGTCCCTGGTCAACAGCAACATTTAACATATAGGACGGGACATGCCGCCTGTTAGGCGATATTACAATTTTTCGGACAAAGACAACACTGTTAACGGCCAGGTACTCATTTTACACCTGAGTACGGTGAGAGAATGTGAATAAAGAGTCTTTTCCAAGAACTCAGCTATGCGCCGAGCGCGAGGCTCGAACCCAGGACCTTCCGATCCGAATGCGAGTGTCATACCACTAGACCACATAGCCGCACGTCTGACTATCCTAAATCGTCTAAGGTTTGATCCCCAGTCAAAGGAGGCTGATTTTTTTTTTTTGGGATGTTTTAATTTTCTTGTATTTTTCTTTCTGATTTGTCTGGCCGTTTCATACTTTAACTGTAACGGGAGTTTTTGATGCATGATTCGCCCAGACCCCTTTGAAACGATAGTGCAGGTCGCAAGCTTATTCAAAGTTTAATTTAGGCGGTTTGTCATTAAAGAACATAACATATTTAAAATTAATAAAAATTAAATAAATTTAATTATTACTGAGGATGATGATGATGTTGATGATGATGATGATGATGATGATGTTGATGATGGTAGTGGTGATAATCATGCTGTCGTTGTTGTTGTTGTTGATGATGATGATGATGATGATGATGATGATGATGATGATGATGATGATGATGATGATGATGATGATGATGATGATGAAGACGATGACGATGAATATAGTGAACTAATTTTACAGTTTACTATACGCTTTATACACGTAAGATTGATTTAATCATGCCCAGTTTTCAACATCTTTATTAATCTCTAAGTGTTAGTTTTGACATCTCATTGCTATTGGATAAATTTTTTATCGCATTCAATGATGTGTAAAATTATATGTAAACGTTACTCATCAAGCTATTTGAGATAAGATAATTATGTATTTTTGTGCGGATATGTGGTCTAGTGGTAAAACACTTATTTCTGATCTTTATATTACACCTGTGCCTGCTCCCTAATTTCTCATAATGAATTCAATTCACTGTGTTGCAGATGTCTGTCTTCCTATGGAACATTCAGCCACTGCCGCTACGACTGTCTTTCCTACAGCTGTAGCTGTCATACAAATTATAGATCCTTGAACGCATTCTATGATACTGCCACTGCACATGTGCTGCCTAAACCGAGCTGTCAGACAATATACCTTGAATGCATTCCAAGCCACTGGTACTCCAACTGTTCTGCTCAAAGTGATCTTCAGACAACATACTTTCCTTGAATGCATTCCATGCTATTACTACTACCACTGTACCTGTTCTGCTCAAAGTGATCTTCAGACAACATACGATCCTTGAATGCATTCCGTGCTACTACCACTGCACCTGTGCTGCCCAAACTGAGCTATCAGACAACATACGATCATTAAACGCATTCCATGCTACTACCACTGCACCTGTGCTCCCAAAACTGAGCTGTCAGACAACATACGATCCTTGAATGCATTCCATGCTACTACCACTGCACCTGTGCTGCCCAAAACTGAGCTGTCAGACAACATACGATCTTTGAATGCATTCCATGCTACTACCACTGCACCTGTGCTGCCTAAACCTAGCTATCAGACAACATACGATCCTTGAACGCATTCCATGCTATTACTACTGCCACTGCAACTGTGCTGCCCATATTGAGCTATCAGACAACATGCTTTCCTTGAACGCATTCCATGCCGCTGTCACTGCAACAGTGCTGCCCAAATTGAGCTGTCAGACAACATTCGATCCTTGAATACATTCCACATACACCACTGCCACGGCGACAGTGTTGACCAAGCTGAGATGTCAAACAACATATGGTCCTTGAATACATTCCACATACACCACTGCCACGGCGACAGTGTTGACCAAGCTGAGATGTCAAACAACATATGGTCCTTGAATACATTCCACATACACCACTGCCACGGCGACAGTGTTGACCAAGCTGAGATGTCAAACAACATATGGTCCTTGAATGCATTCCATGCGTAACATGAATATAGTCACATGGGGTGTATCGAAGACACATGTTGTTTTTTTTCTGACCATCTAAGTAGCAGACCTGAAAAACAGTTGCCTGGTGACTCCAGGGCTGCCAGATCACAGAGTAAGGAGAGTTTTTCTGTATGCCATATAGCAAGAGAGAGTTCCTTGTGGCCAATATTTACTCCAAAGTGTCTAAATAGAACCACACGTGGCCAAAAATTACATAATATACACTTCAACTCCTTTGAAAAACTCATCAGTTTTTGGTACGTAATAATCGAAAAATTTACTTGAATAAAAATTCATCGGTATTGTATGTATAAGAACATAAAAAATACAAATAAAAAATTAAAAACAAAAAAACAAACTTTAAAACATAAAAAGATAAGAATTAAAAATAGAAACATGATTTTTCCTTGCGGCCAATTTTGGGCAATTTGGCCAAGTACGTAGCCAGTTGGCAGCCCTGGTTGTGACCTCAGTACAACATTTACTGCGGAAGTAGTTATGCATGGGCTTAATTGTGGCCATACGTCTCAGAACGGTTGGTTTGAAGCAGGCATCAAAAAGTTTGTTCAAAGCAAAAATGATCAGAAATGTGATGTTATGGTTTTGAAAATATCAAACTAAGAAATTAAGGAGCTGGCACATGTGTAAGATAAAGATCTGAACAAGTGTGTCTGAACAACACCAGACAAAGCAAGAAAGAAAAATACAAGAAATATAAACCATTCCAAAAAATCAGTCGACTTCGAGGTCTGAGGTTCGATCCCCAGTCGAGGTCGACTGATTTTTTTTTTTTTAATTTTTTTTTCTTCTTCTTTTCTTTCTTATTAATTATATTTTGCCACTTTAAGGAACTATGTCTATTCTGCTGTCCTTGGGGGAAAAACCCAAGTGTTTAAAATTTCAGCGAGAAAACTCGTCCTTAAATCGATCGATTTAAATTGGCTTTTATCTAATCAAAACTCTCAAATCTGAAACTTCCTTGATGGTCAAAGACATCCAGCCTAGCGTCAATATGAAATTTATTATGAGCAAATTTTGTATTAGATAGTTGACCAATTAAACATTATAAAACAAGATTTAAAGCGGATTTTAAAAAGTTTAGGAATTTAATCAATCAACCGAACAAATTAAAAGGAAGAAAAAAACAAAACAGAGTCAAGCAAACAAAAATTATTTAAATGGAGAGACAAATATAAGATATTCTATAATGAAATAATCTTAATGACATGAAATTGTGTAGTAAGAGTCGCCTCGATCAAAGGCCTTTTAAATACCTCGTGAAAAAAGACAGTTGAGCTTTTTGAGCTATTATGTAGCACAAAATCCACTAAACGTGATCAAAGCGCTTTACAGGGGGTACTTGATCAACAGCAACACTTGACATGTAGGACGAGACATGATGCCTGTTAGGCGATATTACATTTTTTCAGACAGAGAAAGGCCAGGTACTCATTTTACACATGAGTACGATGAGAGAATATGAGTAAAGAGCCTTTTCCAAGGGCTCAACTATGCGCCGAGCGAGGCTCGAACCCAGGACCTTCCGACCCGAAACAAGACCACATAGCCGAAAAAAGAAAGAAAGAAAAAACATCCCTGATTTAATCATAACTATGACCATCATTACTATCTTGAGCAATCAAAAATATAACAATTTAAAACATATTCATCACATACATATTTTATGTTATGGAGCTCCCTTCCTATCAATGGCATTTTTGGAGTGATGTATCACTTTGATGGCACTCATAAATGAAACAATAAAGTTATACCTAGAAAAAAAAGCCCGCATTTAAAAGGGGTGTGCTGTATTCGTCTTTTTTACGCAGGTGATGAGAAGTATCTTGTCCCCAACTGACTGTTGATGCTTCTCAACATTTACGAAAATACAGCGAATGCAGAAACTACATTCATCATCATCCATCGTGGCTTGTACTCTTGAGCACGTTGCCGGTCAGCTGTCTCCACGAATACCACCAGAAATGTCAGGCAGCCCCAGAGACCAGCGATCACATCGTCCTCCACTGCCCAGTCACTAATCTTGAAGGTGGCTACGAAACCGTCCTTAGGGCGGAGGAAGACTTAAAAAGCTGGGTTGACGAAATAAATTTGGAGGTGTAGCCATACGCTACTACTAGATACTACTACTTCACGAATCACGATCCTTTGCGGTGCGCATGAAGTCGGCGTTGCTTTTAAAAATCACATTTGGCCATTCTTGGGTTATTTAAATATGTCATTCTCTGTCTTGCTCTAGCTCTCTTTCCTTCGATCACCTGTTGTTTACCAACGTTTCTATACTATCTACATTATTGCGTCTTAAAAACGAAGTCGCAGATTGTTTATTCCCTGTATAAATTTGCATGCATACTATTTTATTTTTGAGGGAACTTAATATAAATTGATAAGTGCCTGATCAAGCCATTTAGGAGTTCGATAACTCAGTTGGTAGAGCACTCGCTTCACACGCAAAGGGACCGAGGTCGAATCCGGGTGAAGTCGAATTTTTTTCGGCCTCCCCCGTCCACCCAAGTGATAGGTTGCTGGGTCAAGTAGATCTGGCGGAAGTATTTTACAACAGACGCGTCCTATCTAAAGGATAACCAGTAACGCTATTGTCCGTTTCACAATATAGAAACCGGGTTAAACCCAGGCTAACAATAGACGGTTCAGAAGGACTCTTAACGCCTGCAGCAAAATCGTCACATTTGTTACGACACAATATACAATTTTCTTATTCAGACTTATTTTGTACATCACAAACTTTGAAGAATGATCTTTGTTTGATTTTTTAGAACATCAAGTTGTTTGTACGGAGCTTGTTTGAGTTTTTAAAAAATCAATTTTTCTGCTGGGTAAGCCTGCCATCCGAACGCAGTTATGGGCCGAGTTTAACACTGTTGTAAAGGACAATATATTTATTGTGTAATTTCTTGAGATTTCCATTACAACATTGACCCATAATAAATTGGGTTATCAGACCTGCAAATAAGTGCACGTCGTCTTTGATCCATCGCAAATTTTAAAGAAAAGTTTTTGTTATGGCTATAAAAACTTTACATTGTGTTCATTTTGCTGAACAATATCATAAAAATAAAGATAAGTATTGAATTGTAAGCTTCAATTTATTAGACGAAGCCATATACTGTGGACGACGCATCCTCTTATTTAGATGTTTTCCTAAATCGCACAGCTTTGATCAATATTCATTGTCATATTTTAATTCGTACTTCCTAACAAAGGGGCATTCTATTTCCTGTTCCATCTTTGTCTTTGTTTATTCACCTTAACTACGCCATTCACACATAATATCTCATTCGTCCTTGATATTTCATTCTTCGTGTTTTGTTGATAAAAGAGGAAGCCCGAAAAATCCACAGGATCTGTCTTGTCTAATAAATTGAAGCTTACAATTCAAGACTTATCTTTATTTTTTCCTTCGAGCTTCCAGTAGAAACATTTTCATAAACAAAATCATGTATAAAATGGGGAGACCTTCCATAAGCTACTACATCCCAAGTCTTCTTCCGATGTTCTTGAGGGGGTTTGGGAGGAGGGGTTGGGGACTTTTTTTTTAAAAAAAGTCTCCCCCGTCCCAAACCCCCTTCTAGAAGTTCTAGTGTAGGGGGTTTGGGAGGGGGAAGACTTAAAAAAAAAGTTTCCCCCCTCCCAACCCCCCTACAAGAACAAGAATACTTGGGATGTAGTAGCGTATGGAAGGTCTCCCATAAAATGTACTTGTTGTTTTTCTGTTTGAGTAGGCTAAGTAAAATCTATTTTTGTGTTTGGCGGACTCCGAGAAAATAAATCCAAAATTGGCAGATAAGGAAAACGTTAAAAAGAAAAGCTAGGGAAAAAAATGTCGTCATTTGTCACAATTATTGTCTTTATCTTTATTTTGGCATGTCAATTACCACAGCTCTGTAAGCGTCATTATGTGTGAACTCCGCTGTGTTAATTTGGGGTGCATTCGACATTGTGACAGACACCGGGGAACTGAATGTAATTATAACTGGACATAAGTGAGTTAATTTCACCACCATCCTGAATGAGATTTTACAACCTGTGGTAACGTTGGTGAAGTGTACCTTAACTCACTCAATCCTAGAAATTTTTGCTACTTTGCAAAATTGGATTTTTTAAAATGAGCATATACATAAATAGTTTTATTAACTATCATTAAAATGTAAAATTTAAAAACATTAGCTTTGATACTACGCCTATAATTTGTCTCAGAAAAATGTAATAAATAGGCATGGGGTAAAAGAAACCTGGGTAAATAACGGATATAGTCGGTGTTAGGATTGAGTGAGTTAATAACGTTGACTCTGTCTGAAAAAAAGTAGGCGTCATGCCTGGTCCGACATGTTAAATGTTGTTATGGGCTTGGAGGCGAAGTGGCCGAGTGGTTAAGACATTGTACTGAAAGGTCCCGGGTTCGAGACCCGCTTCAGGTACGTTCGTTTTGTTCCTTGGGCAAGATTATTACCCTCCCCCACCCCAATTTGCTCACTTGGACAACATGAGTGATTCCTGTTGACATCAGACATCTTGTTTGATGGATTATCTATATTCATTCGTTGAATGCCCAGGCGATGGTATCTTATGATGTCGTAATATAAAATGGGCTAGGGACCACTTGTAAAGCTCCTTGAGCACATTTAGTGGGTATTGATCTATATAAATACTCAAGTTTGACATTTTGGCATTCGTTTCACCTCGACTTAATACCAGTTTGAAGTGGTTAGTTACGTGGGCTATCGGATCAGAAGGTCCTGAGTTCGAGCCTCACTCGTGCATAGTTGAGTCCTTGGAAAATGTTCTTTACGCACATTCTTTCATCGTACTCAGGTGTAAAATGAGTGCTTGGCTGTCGGGAAAAAAATTGTAATATCGCCTAACAGGCTTTATGTCTCGTTCTACATGTTAAATATTGATGTTGGTTTGGGACCCTTTGTAAAGCGCTTTGAACGCATTAATTGGATATTGCTCTATATAAAAGCTTTGTCTGTTTGTTTTTTTTTACAAATAAAGAGATTTTCTGAATCAAACCTATTGGCTGCTTGAATACTTGGACGGGAGTTCAACCAGTTCAAAGAGAGTACTAGAGTATTGAATGGTTATTGATTTTATCGTTTCAAATGAAATAGTAAAGCAATCTAAATTTTAAATTGAAGAGAGAGAATATGCTAATTATTGTACGTTGGAAAACTGTACTCATATAATTTGATTTAAATTATATACGAAGTCGGTAGTTTGCCCTGATGATAACTAAGATGGTGATGCTGCTGATGATGATAAGAATGAGGATATTAATTATGACGACGACAACGATGATGATGATGATGATGATGATGATGATGGTGATGAAAATGATGATCATGTTTTTGACGACGAAGAAGAAAAAGAAAAAAAAAAGAAGAAGAAGAAGAAGAAGAAGAAAAAGAAGAAGAAGAAGAGGAGGAGGAGGAGGATGAGAAGGAGGAGTAGAAGGAGGATAGTAGTAGTAGTAGGAGGAGGAGGCGGTGAAGGAGGAGGAGGAGACAGAGGAGGAGGAGAAGGAGGAGGAAGGAGGACGAGGAGAAGGAGGAGGAATAAGAGGACGAGATGAATAGGAAGAAAAAGAAGAAGAAAAGGTCATGGTAGTTTATTCAATAATTAGAGGACACTGCATGAATTGCCTCTTGTTTTATCCTCGTAATGGTTACATTACGTGACAAGGTCCCCCCCCCCCCCTCCCTCCTCCAACACTAATATATCTTAGTAATCAATTGGTGAAAACCAACGGATTCAATTGAATCTTTGAGAGTAGAACACGATTTACATTTCATCTCATTACTTCATCTCATTGTCGTCGTTCTCTCTCTCTCTCTCTCTCTCTCTCTCTCTCTCTCTCTCTCCGTCAATCTCTCTCTTCTCTCCCTCTCTCTTCCCTTGCACACACACACACACACACACACAAACATACACACACATTTTTAATTATAATTATAATGTTTTACTATTATGACAATCTAATTCATATAACATATAATATCGTGTTTACATGAAGAAGACCAAAAGCCGAAACGTCGTTTGTTTTGTGTTGTTCCCTTATATATGAGTCCCATTTACACATATTCTCTTTCTCTCCAATACACAATTTCTCTCATTTAGTTATGTACGACGAAAGTTATCAATCCTGGGAATGGAGGAAATTAATTTAGATGGAAAATTTTCCAAACTTTTTATTTCAAAATATAGATAGAATGAAGTTGACGTCACTCAGGTCTTTGTGATTGTTGTTTTTTTTTTTTTGCCATCCACGTTTATAAGTAATTATGTGATCTATAAATAGAACGAAGATGACGTCACTCAAGCCTTTGTTATTGTATTTTGCCATCTGCGTTTGTGAGTGATTCTCACTAAACTGTATTAGCCAGACTATAAATGTTTAAGATTACACATAGTTTTGTGTGTTGGTTCGTTATACTTCCGGATGGCAATATTATGAGTTACTTAGCCAAGCGCATACTATCTATATGAATGTTCAGACTATAGATAGTATGCGCTTGGCTAAGAAGCTCATAACATTGCCATCCGGAAGTATAACGGACCAACACACAAAACTGTGTGTATCCATGAACGTTTATAGTCAGGTTAATGCAGTTCAGTGAGCATTACTCATAAACGCGGATGGAAAAATACAATAACAAAGACCTGAGTGACGTCATCTTCGAACTATCTATAAACGGTAAAATATACCTATAGTTTTGTGTGTTGGTCCGTTATATTTCCGGATGGCAATGTTGTGAGTTTCTTAGCCAAACCCGCAAAGCATCTAGAAAAGAGCCATTCTTTCGGCATGTGATTTTTCTCTGTGCATAGAAGTACAAGTAGCTAGAACTCCGGACAAAGATAAAAGCATCGCCTTTCACTATCATGACTGAGGAAACGGCCTTGTTATTATCCGTGTCTAGAGAAATACACTTCAACAGTCATGACGTCACTTCCCTCGTGATGACGCATGGTAACTTAGTAACTGGCTCTAAACTATCGGAACAATGGCGGACGCCCTTATGAAATACTTCTCCGACAAGCATAAAAGCGTATCCAGAGGGAAAAAAAAACATTATAAATCTGATCATGTTTTGACTTTTACACATTCTGATCGCAAGACATATGAAAATTTCTAGCCAACATGAAGAATAAAAAGTACCGATTTTCATTGTTTAGAACCACGATGGCCGCCGTTGCTGGGCGACGTGACATCATACTATTGAATCCAATTCCACAACAACGTCGTCGAATTTCAACGTCCTATCCAGGTGCATTTTGCAAGAATAATTTATTTCATTTAGGTATTTTCATGTTATAGATAGAAAGACGTTGACGTCACTCAGGTTTGCCATCCATGTTTATGAGTAATTCTCACTAAACTGTATTAACCAGACTAAAGACAGAATGAAGTTGACGTCATTCGGGTCTTTTCTTATTGTTTTTGCCATCCTCGTTTATGAGTAATTCTCACTAAACTGTATTATCTAGACTATAAACGTATAAGGTTACACATAGTTTTGTGTGTTGGTCCCGTTATAGATACTTCCGGATCGCAAAGCATCAATAAACCTTAATGATTAAACATTGTCTTGTGTGTTGGTACTGGTGGGCAGACCTGGTGAGTATTTTACCAAAAAGCATATCATCAATAGACAAACTTTGCCATTCGACCAAATAAAAATATATAGCGTCATCTGGGGTAACTTTGCCGTAACGAGTAACTTTGCCTTAAGGGGTAACTTAGCTTTAAGGGGTAACTTTTCCTTAAGGGGTAATTCGCTTTAAGTGGTAACTTTTCCTTAAGGGGTAATTTGCTTTAAGGGGTAACTTTTCCTTGAGGGTTAACTTTTCCTTAAGGAGTAACATTGCCTTAAGGCGTAACTTTGCTTTAAGGGGTAACTTTGCCTTAAGGGGTAACTTTTCCTTATGGGGTAACTTTGCCTTAAGGGGTAACTTTTCCTTAAGGGTAATTAACGCCTTACAAGGGGCCCCTGGCCAACAGCAACACTTAACATGTAGGACGTGACATGACGCCTGTTAGACGATATTACTTTTGTTTCTCGGACAGAGACAACGCTGTTAACGGCCAGGAACTCTTTTTACACATGAGTACGGTGAGCGAATGTGAAGAAAGAGATTTTTACAAGGACTCAACTATACGCCGAGTGAGGCTCGAACTCAGGACCTTCCGATTCGAAAGCGAGTGTCACTAGACCACATTACCGCACAGTAATAATCAGAAGGTCTGAGGCTCGGTTCCCTAATTGTGGCAGGTAATTTTTTTTGGGAATATTTTTTTTCTTACATTTTTCTTTCTGCTTTGTAAAGCACTGTTTCATACACAGTTTTTCAAATCTTTACGATATGAGAGTGCACTACAATGTATTACTGCGCCAAGACAGTGATAAAACCTGATGGATTGGAACTTCAGTTAATTCGATGGGTACTCATTTATTGAAGTTAATTAAGCTTGAAAGCAATAGAAAAAAAAACAACAAAATTTAGAATAAGATAATAGATTGCATAATCTATCTTTGAAAAAAAAACAAACAAAAAAAAAAAACAACAAAAACAAACAAACACACAAAGAAAGGAAAAAAAGCAAAGGTAAGTAGAAATAGTGAGACATACCTCACCAGGTCCCCGGTTTGAGAGTTTATGCCCAGATGAGGGTTATTTAAATCGATCAATTTTTGAAGGATGAGTTTTCTGGCCAAATTTTTTAATGCGTGTTTTTTCCATAGTGCAGCATTTAACTGACTGGTTAAATTGATGAAATATAAATTATTGAAGCCAAGATGCACCATGGGATATCGTCGCCAAGGACAACCTTCAGAGAATATTATTGATAATCCACTGAACAAACCAATAATCGCAATCGCAATCACCAGGATAATATCTGAGTGCTTTGACTAGAAATGGCCACATTTTCCAAGAAAGTAAAACGTTTAACCCTCTCCTTACCAGCCATATTCGAAATTTTCCCCAAACTTCACACCCACCCAACACACACAAAAAAGACATTTCTTACTCAAACAGAAAAGCAACAAGCATATTCTATACATAATATTGTTCGACAATATGAACTCTATTACTGAATGTCAAGTATTTAAATCTATAGCGAAAAGAAATGAAATCTGGATGAGAAAAGTGACGGCTGAATCGTAACAAATGTGACGATTTTCCAATTGGTGGTAAGGAGAGTGTTAAAGTTATTTTTCAAACCCACGAATCCAACACAACTGTATAAAGCAATGTCAAAGATGACTACAAAGAGACCAAGATTGAATAATTTTTGAGGTGTGAGAATTTTTTAAAAAATGTGTAGTCTTGTTATGTATGTAATACTTCAGAGCCATTGGGCCCATGGAGCCGGGGTTTATCCCAGTGTCAATAGCGTGAAACGGGCAATAGCAAATGCTTGCTATCCTTTGGATAGAACGCTAGTCTATCACAATGTACTTTCCGCAAAATCAAACAGACTCAGCTCCCCATTCATTATTGGGTGGACAGGGGAGTCAGTAAAAATCTCAACTGCACCCGGGATCGAGCTTGGTCCCTTTGCGTATGAAGCGAGTGCTCTACCCACTGAGCTATCCGGACCCCCATTCTTGTTAAGCTTCATATTAATTCATATCTATATAGGTAATAGATTATCAAAATGTATTTTTGTTTTCTTGATTATTTTTTCAGAATGCTCTCGTCAATGGGAATACCGTCAACTGGGGCTACTTAGGCCACCCGGGGTAACTTAGGCCACTTACTGAAAACAAGATTGATTATTTTAAAAGATAGATTACACGTAGCTTTTATCTTTTAAATAATTAGAACCCAATAGATCTAATTAGCAGTAATTATTATTATTATTATTATTATTATTATTATTATTATTAATATTATTATTATTATTATTATTATTATTATTATTATTATTATTATTATTATTATTATTATTATTATTATTATTATTATGAATTTAACTTTTTAAAAAGCAATCTTTTTTATTCTACTATGTGGCCGAAGTAACCCCGGATGGCCTAAGTAACCCCGGTTGACGGTACCCATTGTTAATTATCAGAAGTAGATAAATAAAGTTGATCTTATCTTATCTCATCTCATCGAAATGTTTTAACGTTTAGATAGACTTATTCCACTTTAACCACAGTTAGAAAGAGGAAACGCTTCCACAACAAACTAATTCATTCATTAAGAAACTCGGGAGCAGGCAGGCACCAGTGTAAGATAAAGATCCGAACAAGTGTGTATGAAAGGTGCCAGACAAAGCAAGAAAGAAATATACAAGAAAAAAAAATATCCCCAAAAATCAGTCGAGCTCGACAGGGGATCGAACCTTAGGCCTTCTGATTACCGATTGATAATCATAAGGTCTGAGGTTCGATCCCCAGTCGAGGTAGACTGATTTTTTGGGATGGTTTTTTTTTCTTGTATATTTCTTTCTTGCTTTGTCTGGCAACTTTCATACAAACTTGTTCAGATCTTTTATTCATTCTTTGCAAAACAGATACTATCACCAGCCTAATATACGTGTAGAAAAAATACCATTAACATTTATCATAACTCGTTAAAATGTCTAAGCAAGCGCATAACAAGACTGATATTAAAGCTTAATTGTTTTCATTTCTAAAAAACTAATACACATTTCCAGATAAACGACATAATTAAGAATAATGTGTCTCCACTTCAATGCGCAACTAGTTTGATAATTTTTTATTCTTATTTCGGAGTTGTCGATTGTATAGAACGATCGGCATAAAATGTTATGACTATTAAAATATTTCACATTAATCACGCGCTGATGGGGTAAAATAAAATAATCAAATTTCCACGTTGATGTATGGATTTTGTTTCCATCAGTTTTCATCTCAAAGAACAGTCTATTGAAATATTATATTGTAGACATGTCACCCCTTTTCTGATGCCATCCATCAAAATGAAGTCACGATTGGAAGGGCATTCGTTTAGAATGGAAACGCCCCAGTCGAGCATAAAATAATTGCAATAAAGAGTAATGAATATAACAACTTCAAAGAAGACCAAAATAACAAACACGGAAAGTTTCGGGCTCAAAACCCTTCAATAGGCAACAAAATAAAATAATGAAAACATAAATACATTACTAAAAAATACAGATCGACGACAGAGAAATATTTCTGTTGAGAAAAAAATTCTCCTCGAAGGTGAATAAAAACATTTCTGAGTTTGACCCTTTCCTTACCAGCCATTTTCAGAATTTCCCCAAAATTTCACACCCACCTAACAGAAAAATAGAATTTTCTTACTCAAACAGAAAAGCAACAAATACTTTCTCTGCATAATATTGATCAGCAAAATGAACTCTACAACACAGAGTCACGTTTTTATAGCTATAATAAAACATTTTTCTCTAAATTGTGAGATTTACAAGAGAAATCAGAATGATAAAAGTGCTGGTTGGATCGTAACTACGGATATAGTCGGTGTTAGGGTTGAGTGAGTTAATATATCGAAACTTAAATTTGAGGACCCACTTTTTAAAAAAGCGATCGGTTAAGAAAAACTTCAACTAAAACATTTACATTCATGGCAATCAATTTCACGACGCTGAAGCACTATATTTTAAAAAAATATTTTCCGAAATAGTCTAGTGTTTGGTTTTTGGAATAGCGACACTGTTTGTATGCCTTTCTTTGAAATTTATTAAGTTGTTGAGGATCGGAGGGGACGAATTGTAAAGGATTTTAAGTTTCTGTTGCCATTATGCGCATTCTTTTGATTTCATCTTTTTAGCTTTTATGTAGCGCAATATCCACTAAACGTGCTCAAAGCGCTGTACAAGGGATCCATGGCCAAAAACAACACTTAACATGTAGGACGGGACATGACGCCTGTTAGGCGATATTACAATTTTTTCGGACAGAGACAACGCTGTTAACGGTCAGGTACTCATTTTACACCTGAGTACGATGAGAGAATGTGAGTAAAGAGCCTTTTTCAAAGGACTCAACAATGCGCCGAGCGAGGCTCGAACCCAAGACCTTCCGATCCAAAAGCGAGTGCCTTACCACTAGACCACATAGCCGCACTTTCCCTACTGTGGGGACTATTAATTGATCATCACAAGAGCTATTGTGATTGTTGTAAATATATCTAAGGTCACTTTCTATGATTTTTGTTTTGTTTTATTTGTGTTTGTTTTGGAGTAGAAGTGCCATGCCTTGGGACTAAAATTGAAATTTAGAAGAATGAATGTATTAAAGATAGTCAGCCTGTGTAGATAGAATGATATTGACGCCACTCGGTCTTTGCTATTAATTTTTGTCATCCACGTTTATGAGTAATTATCACCATACTGTATTACCCTGACTATAAACGTTTAAGGTTACACATTGTTTTGTGTCTTGGTCAGTTATACTTCCGGATGGCAATGTTGTGAGTTTCTTAGCCAAGCGCACACTATCTATAATTTTGAAAGGTGTTTACCAATTCGTTTCAAAGCATTAGAAAAAAAGCAAAGCAAAAGCCAATCTAATAATCCATTTTATCAATGATTTAATTGATTTGATTTTTTTAAATGATCATGATGCGATTTCATTTAAATTCACATCCGACAAGAGTTTAAGAGCTAAGATCACGGCTAAATTAGTATTACAATTACAGCCAATTAATTACTAGTAGATTTTTGACCAATCAAAACATGGAACTTGTGACACACCTTCACACGTGCTCGGACAGACATATTTGGTTGTTTATAAGCAGTAACGTGAATGATATCGACCTCTCTCTGATCACTGCTATTATTTTTATACCGCCAGATGGGGAATAGCTATCTCACAATTTTCTCGATCATGGTAAAAAAGTTTAAATTTATTTTTAGTTTTATGTGTTGGTTCTATTGATCAAGCTGTGGATCAGTGGGTATTTTACTTAGACACATGCCATTGATTGTAAAACCTGTGTAGTTTGTTATGTTTACTAATCACTGCCATTGTTTACATTATGACGACTGTCCGAGAGGTGTGGTTATTTAAGTGTTTATTGAGATCAGTGATGAATAAATCCAGTGAGCGATATGAAATCTGATTTGTTTACACAAAATTACCATAAGGAATACAAATGCAAACAAAAATGTGAAACAAAAAGTAAGGCTGTAAACTGAGTGCATTCAATTTTGTCTCTTGCTCGTAAATAACAAGTGTGTCATAGACCGTTGCCATCGTTACAAAGCCCACGCAAAGACGCTATACATTTCTGTAATGTTCTCACAACAAACAAAGGAAACATGAAAGTAAACAAAACTAAGTGCAAAAAAAAATAAAAAAATAAAAAAATAAAATTCCCTTATTCATCCCCAAGGGGAAATTTGTCTTTAGGATCTATTCCAAGGGAAGACTGGAATAACCCAGGCGTCAGCCGTAGTGCAGCGCCGTAAAGTGAGCTAGGGCTAGGTGACTTGCTCAAGGCCACACAACGCAGCGGCGGGTGATCGAACTTGTTACCTTTTGGGCACGAAGCAAAGCCGTACCGCTGAGCCACGCTGCCCCTAAAAAAGCGTTTACAATCCTATTAAACGTTTATTTATTGAGAACCGATCAACCAAATGTGTTTTAAAATCAATAACAAAGATCCGCATGTGTTGTTTCACTTTGTTGGTAGGAAACTGAAAGAAATTTTAAATACACGATAAAATGTTCGCGTTCTGTTCCTTTTCGGTCCGGCAACTAAAAACGAGTGAGTTGCACTCGTTTTGTTATGATAAAACAAGGGACTAACTGAGAGGAAAGGTCAATGGGCATGATCCATATTAACTTTCCATGTGCTCGAGGTCATTGGTCACATAGCAAAATTTGCTCAAAGTGACCCACTTAGTGAAAAGTGTTCACACCTTTTAAATATCTAACATCACGATTGGTCATTTCATTCCGCTCGACAGATGGGTATGTTTACAATTTCATAAACAAAGCAGCATGTTTACATTTGCTAAGAAATATCCAATCGTTGTAGAACAACAAATCATGTGATTGATGACCTGGTTGGACGAAAACATGAAAACAGATCGCTCGCATTAATGGAGGGCAAAACGGACAGGAGAGGAAAATAAATGCACTCAGTTTGCAGCCAAAGTAAGATAACGATAAATCCTTTTCTTTGACGTCACTTCCCTTGTAATGACGCATGGTATCTTAGTAACTGGCTCTAAACTATCGGAACAATGGCGGACGTCCATCATGATATATTTCTCCGACGAGCATAAAAGTGTATCCAGAGGAGAAAAACATTATAAATAAATATGATCATGTTTTGACTGTTATAGATTCTGATCACATGACATAAGAAAAGTTCTAGCCAGCATGAAGAATAAAAAGTACCAATTTTCTTTGTTTAGAACCACGCTGCTTGCTGGGCTACGTGACATCAGACTATTGAATCCAATTTTATGGGCGAATTCCTATTATCCATGATTTGCCAGTATTAAATTTATTTATGGGTTTTGGCCACGGCGTATCTACAGTACTTAAGTGGACCGTGGTTTTGACCCAAGGCTGTTTTTCTATTGCAAACTATGAGAGCTGCTGCTTGATAGCGAGATGTATTGTCCTTCAACTGAATGAGTAGAAATGAAGTGTGTAATCTGGAATGGAAAATAGATTTCTGCTGGATGAACTGGAGAATCATCCCACAACAATCTATACAGAGAACGAAGTCTTTGTTATTGTTTTTGTTGGGGTTTTTTTTTTTTTGCCATCCATGTTTATGAGCAATTATCACTACAATTTATTAACCAGACTATAGATAGAATGAAGATTATGTCACTCAGGCCTTTGTTGTTATTTTTTGCCATCCATGTTTATCAGCAATTCTCACTAAAATGTATTAACAGACTATAGATAGAATGAAGATGATGTCACTCGGGTCTTTATTGGGTTTTTTAAAAAAATGTCATCCCCGTTTATGAGTAATTCTCACTAAACGATATTAACAAGCCTAGAAACGACCAAGAAAGATTTATGGCCAAGTGGCAATGTTGTAGTTTTGCCGAGTTGTCTGTTATATTCCGCATGATGAGCAACTTGTTTGTGACGGTTTATTCTCACTCTGTTGCCCAAGCGTTACAACATCTATCATGCTTTTCTTTTCTACTATTACATTAATGCACACACATACAAACTCTCAATTTTTAGATCTTTGAGATTTTTAAAATAGCGTTGACCCTCTATAGATAGAATGCGCTTGGCCAAGGAGTTCACAACATTGCCATCCGGAAGTATAACGGACCAACACACAAATTCTGTGTAACCATGAACTTTTATAGTCTGGTTAATACAGTTTAGTGAGAACAACTCACAAACGCGGATGGCAAAAACAATAACAAAGGCCTGAGTGACGTCATCTGCATACTATCTATAGATAGAATGCGCTTGGCCAAGGAGTTCACAACATTGCCATCCGGAAGTATAACGGACCAACACATAAACTCTGTGTAACCATGAACTTTTATAGTCTGGTTGATACAGTTTAGTGAGAACAACTCACAAACGCGGATGGCAAAAACAATAACAAAGGCTTGAGTGATGTCATCTGCATACTATCTATAGATAGTTCGAAGATGACGTCACTCAGGTCTTTGTTATTGTTTTTTGCCATCCGCGTTTATGAGTAATGCTCACTGAACTGTATTAACCCGACTATAAACGTTCATGGATACACACAGTTTTGTGTGTTGGTCCGTTATACTTCCGAATGGCAATGTTATGAGCTTCTTAGCCAAGCGCATACTATCTATAGATAGATTGCGCTTGGCCAAGGAGTTCACAACATTGCCATCCGGAAGTATAACGGACCAACACACAAACTCTGTGTAACCATGAACGTTTATAGTCAGGTTAATACAGTTTAGTGAGAACAACTCACAAACGCGGATGGCAAAAACAATAACAAAGGCCTGAGTGACGTCATCTGCATACTATCTATAGCCTGAAAGTGTTCAAAGTGCTTTTCAAAGCCTCACCACATTTATAAGTAGGACGAGACATGGCGCCTGTCATACTTTATCATTACGTCTGCGTAATTACTCTGTGCGGCTATGTGGACATGTTGAGTGACACTTGCCTTCAGATCGAAAGATCCTAGGTTCGAGTCCCGCTCTAAGTGGCGCATAGTTGCGTTCTTGGAAAGGGCTCTTTTCTCTTTACCTACATTCTCTCACCGTACTCAGGTGTAAAGTGAGAACCTGGCCTATAATAAGGCGTTATATCTATATACTATCTATATACTATCTATATGATAATATCAGGAAATAAAATGAGTAGAAAAGTGCCAGAAGACAATAGAGAATAAAAATTTCGCTGAGATGAGATGTGGCCTTTTAATCCCATGGCCTAATACCGTCGCCATCGTTAAGTTATATATAGTATGCGCTTGGCTAAAAATCTCATAACATTGCCATCCGGAAGTATAACGGACCAACACACAAAACTGTGTGTATCCATGAATGTTTATAGTCAGGTTAATACAGTTCAGTGAGCATTACTAATAAACGCGGATGGCAAAGAACAATAACAAAGACATGAGTGACATCATCTTCGAACTATCTTTCGCCGGACACAAGAACCCAAAAAGACTGGTCTTTTGAAGTCAATATTTGGTTTTTGCAACGTCTAGTGAGTTCTCGTTAGTAGAGCTCATGGAAACAAGTGGTCCCATTGGTTGAACTATTGAATACAACTCACGATTTGTTTTCTTTTGTGGCCAAAGACTTGTCTTTTGACGTCATTTCTTTGGTCAGTGTCAGGCTATAGATAGTATGCAGATGACGTCACTCAGACCTTTGTTATTGTTTTTGCCATCCGCGTTTGTGAGTTGTTCTCACTAAACTGTATTAACCAGACTATAAAAGTTCATGGTTACACAGAGTTTGTGTGTTGGTCCGTTATACTTCCGGATGGCAATGTTGTGAACTCCTTGGCCAACCGCATTCTATCTATAGATAGTATGAAGTTGACGTCACTCAGGCCTTTGTTATTGTTTTTTGACATCCGCGTTTATGAGTAATTCTCACTAAACTCTATAGATAGAATGCGCTTGGCCAAAGAGTTCACAACATTGCCATCCGGAAGTATAACGGACCAACACACAAACTCTGTGTAACCATGAACTTTTATAGTCTGGTTAATACAGTTTAGTAAGAACAACTCAAAAACGCGGATGGCAAAAACAATAACAAAGGCCTGAGTGACGTCATCTGCATACTATCTATTAACCAGACTATAAACGCTTAAGGTTACACATAACTTTGTGTTGGTCCGTTATACTTCCGGATGGCAATGTTGTAAGCTTATTAGCCAAGCGCATACTATCTATAAGTTCACGACGGCAACGGTCAGGCCTTTAGTTGACGAATGTCACGGCTGGACGGTGTTTCAAGACCTTATCGCCAAGAGTTATGAGAAATAATCATACGTAGATAATGAGGATGCTTGTTATGACAAAATAACAATCATGTTGATGTGGTGGTGGTGATGGTGGTGATGATGATAATGATGATGATAATGATGATATGATGATATAATATATATGATTATCATTATGAAGAAGAAGAAGAAAAAGAAGAAGAAGAAGAAGAAGAAGAAGAAGAAGAAGAAGAAGAAGAAGAAGAAGAAGAAGAAGAAGAAGAAGAAGAAGAAGAAGAAGAAGAAGAAGAAGAAGAAGAAGAAGAAGAAGAAGAAGAAGAAGCAAATGATGATGATGATGATGATGATGATGATGATGATGATGATGATGATGATGATGATGATGATGATGATGATGATGATATTGATGACGAAGTCAAGGACCCCATTATCATTAATTGTAATACGAGAAATGTATTACTTATTATAATCAACAACACCCTCAAATGAAAAGAGAAAATGCCTTATTCAAAGTATACTTACCATAGGACTTAATTTTCCATCAGAAAATAACGGACAATGAATAATCTTTTTATAAAATGAATGTCATATTCATGTTAAGTGAATAGTTTACATTTTCTCGGATTAATCTGCATTCTAGAATAATCTAGATAAATCATCTCATTTGTTTCCCATCGTGTTGAAATTCAAACATCGTAACGACGAGATTCATTTCGAACGAAAAACAAGAGTTGTCGGAATTGAAATCGTTTTACAACAAACAAAAACATTAATAAAACGATACAAAGAAAATTATTGATTTGAGATTATATTGACTGTCTCCTGGGAGAATAAACCGTACGCTCAGAGTTGAAACCATGAAGGTGTTTACAAACTCTCCCATTTTCAGACAGACAGAATAAAGCGTCCGTTTTTTTTTTCAGAGATGCCATTTTGTTTGTTTTCTTTTTAAGGGTTTTACGACGCTTGCAACACGTTTAGGTCATAGAAAAATGGGAGAGACAAAAGTGCTCGAATTACAATTAAAGCACCCACGAAAATGTAAGACAAAGGAGAACTGGTTCAAATAGGGAAACGATGTAGATTCCAAAGCACACTATCAGTGTACTTAGTTTGAGATCACCTAGATGCCTCATCCTGACTCAATTACTGGTCCCCACTAAGAGGAATACACTCAAATGTTTACAAATCATATATATATATATAATCTTAATATTTACCACAATGTTGGAGTCAGTCTACATCGATGTTTCAGGCCTTTTCAGCCATCGTCAGGACTGTGTGTTACATGAGTTTGGTTTGTTGTGTGCTGTTGCCTGTTGAAGTGGTTGAACCACCACGATTCAATATATATATATATATATATATATATATATATATATATATATATATATATATATATATATATGTTTGTGTGTGTGTGTGTTTGTGGGTGTATGTAAAACTAAAAATAATACAGTTCATAACTGAGAGACGATTTTCAAGTAAAAAAATATCATCTCCCAAAACGCTAACAATACATTTGACTGTTTCCCTCCAAGCCAGGGTATCCGGCCAGGAACGGGACAAACCCAGGTAATCTCATTCCAAGACAAAAAAAAAAGAGTGCACGTTGGAAAACAGCTAATAATATATCTAGGGGAGAGAAGACAGTAAGTGCCTCCCTGCCCAATATGGGAGGTCAGTAACTCCTCCCAGGGTATGCACTTTTAACTGGCAGATAAAAGTGCGTAGTTTTGGATGGTGTGCGCCGAGACTAAAATGATAATAGGGAATGAGATTAGCGAAAGAGTAGCGTCCCTTGATTGGACGTCACCCATAGTCTGTGACGTCACCGGAGGAAAAGTTATTAGAGAGAGAACGTCATGTTGGTTGTGCGCATGCGTCTCTCGTCCTCGAGGACGAGAGACGCATGCGCACAACCAACATGACGTTCTCTCTCTAATAAGTTTTCCGCCGGTGACGTCACTGACTATGGGCAACGTCCAATCAAGGGACGCTACTCTTCCGCTAATCTCAATCCCTATTCCGAGACACGAAACTTAGGGGCTCCTTCAGTATGTGGTTTTTCAATGTCAGGTCGGTAAACATAGCATTTGAGTTTTGGAACTATGCGTTCAGGTAAACTTTTCATAACATCCTCCAGCTGGATAAAGATAGTATGTGCTTGGCTAAGAAGTTCATAACATTGCCATCCGGAAGTATAACGGACCAACACACAAAACTGTGTGTAAACATGATTGTTTATAGTCTGGTTTATTAAGTTTAGTGAGAATTACTCAAAAAACGCGGATGGCAAAAAAAAAAAAAAAAAAAAACAATAACAAAGACCTGAGTGACGTCAACTTCGAACTATCTATAGATAGTATGCGCTTGCCTTAGAAGCTCATAACATTGCCATCCGGAAGTATAACGGACCAACACACAATACTGTGTGTATCCATGAACGTTTATAGTCGGGTTAATACAGTTCAGTGAGCATTACTCATAAACGCGGATGGCAAAAAACAACAACAAAGACCTGAGTGACGTCATCTTCGAACTATCTATAAGGTATGTACCAAAAACAAAACCATGCGTAACCTTTATTGTTCGATTGATAGAATTGGGTGAGAGCTAATCTTTACAATGGCTGTCTAATAACGATGACAAAGAGCTGAATGACGTGAATGTCGTTCTATCTTTTGATGGTAGGTGTTCAATTTCAATTTAGGATATGCGTATCTAAAAAGAAATAAACATACCAACACAGAGAATACTCTTCAACAGTCGTAACGTCACTTCCTTCCTAATGACGCATGGTAACTTAGTAACACTGGCTCTAAACTATCGGAACACTGGCGGACGCCCGTATGAAATATTTTTCCGGCGAGTATAAAGCGTGTCCAGAAGAAAAAAAACACATACATTTGATCATATTTTGACTTTTACACATTCTGATCACAAGACATATGAAAAGTTCTAGCCAGCATGAAAAATAAAAAGTAATGATTTTCTTTGTTTAGAACCAAGATGGCCACCGTTGCCAGGCGGCGTGACATCAGACTATTGAATCGTATTGCTTATGAATTTCAATATTTATAGTATTTATATGTTTGATAGAATTTATTTTTGTAAGAACGCATCACTAATTGGACACGGATAGATGGTTCGAGATGACGTCACTCAGGTCTTTGTTATTGTTTTTTGCCATCCGCGTTTATGAGTAATGCTCACTGAACTGTATTAACCTGACTATAAACATTCATGGATACACACAGTTTTGTGTGTTGGTCCGCTATACTTCCGGATGGCAATGTTATGAGCTTCTTAGCCAAGCGCATACTATCTATAAAATAATAACAAAGAGCTTGGGGACCTCATCTTGCTCCTTCTCTTGAGATTTTATATAGCGCAATACAATATCCACTAAACGTGCTCAAAGCGCTTTACAAGGGGTCCATGGCCAACACATTTAGAACGGGACATGACGCCTGTTAGGCGATATTACAAATGTTTGTTGGGACAACGACAACGCTGTTAACGGCCAGGTACTCGTTTTACACCTCAGTACGGTGAGGAAATGTGAGTAAATAGCCTTCTCTAAGGACTTAACTATGCGCCGAATGCGAGGCTCGAACCCACGACCTTCCAATACGAAAGAGAGTGCCATACTACACGACCACATAGCCGCACTGTCGGATGGACCGTAGCCATCGTTATGTTATAGATAGTATGCAGATGACGTCACTCAGGCCTTTGTTATTGTTTTGCCATCCGCGTTTGTGAGTTGTTCTCACTAAACTGTATCAACCTGACTATAAACGTTCATGGTTACACAGAGTTTGTGTGTTGGTCCTTTATACTTCCGGATGGCAATGTTATGAGCTTCTTAGCCAAGCGCATACTATCTATAGCCTGACAATGAAATCCAAAAGGACTGGCAGTTTGAAGTCATTATTTGGTTTTTGCACCACCTAGTGAGTTGTTGTTAGTAGAGCTCATGGAAACAAGTTATTTCATTGGTTGAACCATTGAATACAACTCCCGATTTGTTTTCTTTTGTGGCAAAAGACTGGCAGTTTGACGTCAATTTTTGGTCAGTATCAGGCCATAGCTGTACTAAGGCCACGCATGGACGGGGCTCGTGGATTTGTTTTTATCTGCCGGCTGACAGAAGACCGGAAAAAAATGGACGGCTTATTCTGTCTGTTCGAAAATGACTTTTGTTTGCAATTCCTCTGACCCTTGTTTTCATCAGGCCTTGATAGCTTGTTGTCAATAAGTTATGACGGCGGAGATAAAGAAAGACGAAAGCATCGGTTGCTGTATGATTGTGAGCGACACAATCCAACGTCCGACAAAGGGACATAAGTGCTGCCTTCAATATTTAATGTCTTCTGTTTTTTTTTGTAAAGCGTTGAATATAATATTATAGATAGAATGCGCTTGGCCAAGGAGTTCACAACATTGCCATCCGGAAGTATAACGGACAAACACACAAACTCTGTGTAACCATGAACTTTTATAGTCTGGTTAATACAGTTTAGTGAGAACAACTCACAAACGCGGATGGCAAAAACAATAACAAAGGCCTGAGTGACGTCATCTTCGAACTATCTATAGATAGAATGAAGTTGACGTCACTCTGGTCTTTGTTATTGTTTTTTGCCATCCACGTTTATGAGTAATTCTCACTTAACCGTATCAACCAGACTATAGATAGAATGCGCTTGGCCAAGGAGTTCACAACATTGCCATCCGGAAGTATAACGGACCAACACACAAACTCTGTGTAACCATGAACTTTTATAGTCTGGTTAATACAGTTTAGTGAGAACAACTCACAAACGCGGATGGCAAAAACAATAATAAAGGCCTGAATGACGTCATCTTCGAACTATCTATAAAAGTTCATGGATACACATAGTTTTGTGTGTTGGTTATACTTCCGGATGGCAATGTTGTGAGCTTCTTAGCCAAGCGCATACTATCTATACAATTTAGTGAGAACCACTCATAAAAATGGCTGGCAAAAAACAATAACAAAGCTGAGTGACGGCAATCTCATTCTCCAATTGATAATATAATTTAATGAGAACTATTCATTAAGATTGCTATCGAAAAAAAAGCAACAAAAGGTTGAATGACGTCAATTTCGTTCCATCTGTCACCTAACAGGAGATATGTGTCCTGTATTTTAAGTATTGCTGTTGGCTAGGAACCCTATGTCAAGTGCTTTCAGCCCGCTTAGTGGATATTACGTGCTCATTCGTAGGGGGACGGTCTCTGCCTTTTGTAGAAGGATATTAACTCACTCAACCCTAACACCGACAACATCCGTAGTTTACCCGGGTTACTTTACCACATGCCTATTTATTACATTTTGCCGAGACAAATTAGAGGCGTAATATCAATGCTAATGTTTGTAGTTTTTACGTGTTAATGATAGTCGAATAAAACTATCTATGTACATGCTCATTTTTAATAGGGAATGAGATTAACGGAAGAGTAGCGTCCCTTGATTGGACGTCACCGGCGGAAAAGTTATTAGAGAGAGAACGTCATGTTGCTTGGGCGCGTGCGTCTCTCGTCCTCGCTTCCGGTGAAAGCGGCATGAGATACTTCACCGAAAGCGAGGACGAGAGAGACGCATTCGCAAAACCATTTTGACGTTCTGTCTGTAAGGTGACGTCCAATCAAGGGACGCTACTCTTCCGCTAATCTCATTTCCTATAGAGAAAACAGTAATTTGTTATTGATATAAGTGACAATATTCCGGGCATACTAAAGAGCGGTAACTCGTATTATGTAAATGAACACGTATGGTAATCCTCCGTTATCTCCTTAATTTACTGTGTGATTGTGAATACTACTACTACTACTACTACTACTACTACTACTACTACTACTACTACTACTACTACTTCTACTACTACTACTACTACTACTACTACTACTACTACTACTACTACTACTACTACTACTACTACTACTACTACTACTACTACTACTACTACTACTACTACTACTACTACTACTACTACTACTACTACTACTACTACTACTACTACTACTACTACTACTACTTACTACTACTATACTACTACTACTACTACTACTACTCTACTAGTAATAATATATAATAATAATAATATATACTACTACTACTACTACTACTACTACTACTACTACTACTACTACTACTACTACTACTACTACTACTACTACTACTACTACTACTATAATAATAATAATAATAATAATATAATAATAACAATAATAATAATAATAATTATGATAAAAATGACAATGATAATAATAGTAACAAATAGTAATGATAATAATAATAATAATAATAATAATAATAATAATAATAATAATAATAATAATAATAATAATAAATAATAATAATAATAATAATGATAATAATAATAATAATATAATAATAATAATAATAATAATAATAATAATAATAATAATAATAATAATAATAATAATAATAATAATAATAATAATAATAATAATAATAATAATAATAATAATAATAATAATAATAATAATAATAATAATAATAATAATAATAATAATAATAATGATGATGATGATGATAATAATAATAATAATAATAATAAT
Organism: Berghia stephanieae; assembly: GCF_034508935.2. Taxonomy (NCBI): domain Eukaryota; kingdom Metazoa; phylum Mollusca; class Gastropoda; order Nudibranchia; family Aeolidiidae; genus Berghia; species Berghia stephanieae. The sequence goes on from NC_088363.1 coordinate 15,108,077, forward strand.
AATAATAATAATAATAATAATAATAATAATAATAATAATAATAATAATAATAATAATAATAAAAATAATAATAATAATAATAATAATAATAATAATAATAATAATAATTAATATATAATAATAATAATAATTATTATTATTATTATTATTATTATTATTATTTTATTATTATTATTATTATTATTATAATATTGATAATAAATGAAGGTAGGGTAGAAAAGTATCGTAAGTCGAATTACGATAGTTTTGCACTGAGAGATATGTTGTGCGTTGAAATACTGCGAACCTTGTGTCAAATCGACATTCTTATCGCATTAAATTAGTGGAAATAAGACTATTGTAACTTGACTTAAGATAATCTTTCGACAAGTTTTTACTTTTCCCTTCAAATGTATGTATCGTAAGTAAGAGTTACGATAATCTATTTGCCAAATAAGTGTCAAACTGTTAAACATAAAATTATTCGTTTGTTTGTTTGTTTATAGATAGAATGCGCTTGGCTCAGAAGCTAATAACATTGCCATCCGAAGTATAACGGACCAACACACAAAACTGTGTGTATCCATGAACGTTTATAGTCAGATCAATACAGTTCAGTGAGCATTACTCATAAACGCGGATGGCAAAAACAATAATAAAGACCTGAGTGACGTCATCTTCGAACTATCTATAGGCTGTCAACGATATTTTGGATTATTATATAAGCACCCATTACTTGCTTCTCGATGATAATCTCAACCCGTAGAAAGTTATCAAAATCATAGTTTATATGTGTGTACAAAACACCAATGTCTACTAAGATCTTTGGTTATATTCATAACTTTTATATTAAGATTATAATCTATAATTTATGCAGGAATTCAAATCCCAGCAAAACAATTTTAAATCTTCAGCTGATTAAATGACTGGATCAGGGAATCAAACCTAGACCACTTCAATGATCAACAACTGATCTCATCATATTGGTACTTTGATAAGTCAATGATATTAGATCAGTTTGATGAGGAAAAAGAGAATCATTGCCCATCTGATAAATTGTTTAATTGGTGTTCTATTTGTCCCTAAATAATGTCATGCTTAGTTTGCTTCAATAGCTCATAAAAAGTAATCAAGACATAAGAAGCTATATATCATTTATGATTAAGGCAATTGTATTGTGCGGCTATGTGGTCTTGTGGTATGACACTCGCTTTCGGATCGGAAGGTCCTGGGTTCGAGCCTCGTGCTCGTCGCATAGTTGAGTTCTTGGAAAAGGCTCTTTACTCACATTCTCTCATCGTACTCAGGTGTAAAATGAATACCTGGCCGTTAACAGCGTTGTCTTTGTCCGAAAAATTGTAATATCGCCTAACAGGCATCATGTCCCGTCCCACATGTTAAATGTTGCTGTTGACCCGGGACCCCTTGTAAAGCGCTTTGAGCACATTGAGTGGATATTGTGCTATATAAAGCTCAATATTATGTAAAGCACAATATTAAAATAAAAAGGGAAGGAACTCCCTCTTTCTCATTGAATGATTTAAAAAGAATGAGTCCTTCTTTGACCTGGATTCGCAAGTTGTTCACAAATGCTCAGACAAAAATAGGAAGGTTTCTTTGCTAAAAAAAAACCTGTGAAGGTCCTTGAAGATTTCAAATTTCCAAATTGTGTTGACATTCCTTTTGAGGTCAATGAACATTTCCATCATTTGCACGCAAAGATATCACGAATTAAAGTCCTCAGTAGAACAAGGTTATCAATGTTTCATGAGTCTTCCCTCTTGAAGTCTGACAGTCTATGTATTCTAAATAGAACTTAAATAGCAGACGCATGTTGACCAACTTATCCATAGTAGTAGTAGTAGCGTATGGCTACACCTCCAAATGTCATTTCCATTGAGTTGGAGGTGTGGTTCCAGGAGAAGGAAGAACATTGTCTGGACGCCGGTTTGGATCATTTTGGTTTGACTACTCATCTTCAGCTGTTCCAGCAGGATTGGATCTAGGCTGGTATCACCTTCAGGATCATGGCAGCGCACAAGCTCCTGTAACGTGATGATCCTTCTCAGGAGACCTTGTCCATTAGATTGCATAATCAGTTGATGATGGAGATGGACGGTATTTGAAGATTCAGAAAAATCATTCTCGACTTTTGGAATTGGAATTACACTAATCAGATTCTGTCTCAATTAAAAAGTCTAGATCGTCAATTTCGTGATAAATAAACTTAAACATAAGAGCAATCAGACTTTTGTGGAAGATTATCATGTTTTATCAAAATCCAATGCTATTGGGCTATGCAACCTCTTACTATGTCGTCTGCAAGTAGTTTAATTTCTTGTGTCAAGATATATCTGGAGGATAAGGAGAATCAGATCGTATAAATCCGAACCAGACCTATACGATCAGATTCCTCTGATATTCCAAAAAACTGATCTCATGCGACAGTTATAAAACTCATCTTGGGCAATATAACTGATGTTAGCAATGCCGCCGTATAATTGCACTTTTCCATAGTAGAAAAGGAAGTCCACACTTGATGTGAATTTCTGATAAGGTCTATCTGACCGTTTCTATTTGTTCTTGAGTCCCAGAGAAACACCGTGCCTTCCGGCTCATGAAAACTCATTGAACCTATGGAGCACAACGACCCATGCGAAGATCTGCAGATCCATCAACTACTGACGAAGATGAAGAACGAGAAGAAGATGAAGAAGAAGAAGAAGAAGAAGAAGAAGAAGAAGAAGAAGAAGAAGAAGAAGAAGAAGGAGGAGGAGGATGAGGAGGAGGAGGAGGAGGAGGAGGAGGAGGAGGAGGAGGAGGAGGAGGAGGAGGAGGAGGAGGAGGAGGAGGAGGAGGAGGAGGAGGAGGAGGAGGAGCAGAAGAATAAGAATATGAAGACGAAGAAGAAGAAGAAGAAGAAGAAGAAGAAAAATAAGAAGACGAAGAAGAAGAAGGAGGAGGAGGAGGAGAAGGAGGAGGAGGAGAAGAGAAGAAGAAGAAAAAGAGGAGGAAGAAGAAGAAGAACAGAAACAACAAGAAGAGGATGAGGATGAGGGGGAGAGGAAAAGGAGGAGGAGAAGAAGAAGAAGAAGAAGAAGAAGAAGAAGAAGAAGAAGAAGAAGAAGAAGAAGAAGAAGAGAAGGAGGCGGAGGAGGAGTAGAAAGAGAAGAAGAGGAGAATGCAAATGGGGAGGATCAGGAGAAATAGAACTGTTATGGAAGAAGAGGAGGCAGAGGACGAGTAGGAGGAGTAGGAAGAGGTGGTGGGGGGGGGGGGAGAAAGAAGAAGAGAAAAAGAGGAGGGGTGAGGAGAGGGAGAAGGAGACGGAGGAGGAGGAGTAAAAGAAAAGATGTAAAACAAATTATAAAAAGTTGGGAAGTGAAAGGGGACGAGAAGGAGCGAGTAGGAGAAGTGGAAACGTAATTTTAAGAAATAGAAGTTAGACAACCCTTTACTACAACTCGCGTCCTGTCAGTTGTGACATACAATTGGATTCAATAGTCTGATGTCACGTCCGCCGAGCAACGAACAGCTTGGTTCTAAACAAAGAGAATCAGTACTTTTTATTCTTCATGCTGGTTATAACTTTTTCACATGCCATTTGATCAGAATGTATAAAATCATAACAAAATCAGATTTATAATGTTTTTCTCCTCTAGATACACTATTATACTCGTCGGAGAAGTATTTCATAAGGGCGTCCGCCATTGTTCTGATAGTTTAGAACCAGTTACTAAGTTACGATGCGTCATGACAAGGGAAGTGACTGTTGAAGTCTATTATGATTGTTTCTAGCTTTAAATACTTTATAAACTCTGGATTAATCAACCCTATGGCTCTTAGAACTTGTTTAGGGTGTCGTAACACATAATATATTTGTCTAGTAAATGGTGAAAATGGAGAAAAAAAAAACAACCCCAAAACTATCGTTACAATAGTTTTAGTTCTGTTCTATCCTCCTCAAAATATCCTATCTCAACATACGATAGTCTTGATTCCAATGAAATTCTAATAATAATAATAATAATAATAATAATAATAATAATAATAATAATAATAATAATAATAATAATAATAATAATGATGATGATGATGCTGATGATGATGATGATGATGATGATGATGATGATGATGATGATGATGATGATGATGATGGTGATGATGATGATGATGATGATAATAATAATAATAATAATAGTTCGTTCCTTCTATATTTCTTCGAGCGACTTGTGGGTGTATCACAATCTTGCGTGTTGATTGGTAAGAAAGGTACTGGTTAGTCGACATATGATGTTCATAAAAACAACATGAGTCATTGATACAGCCCATAGATGATGTTCATAAAAAGAACACGAGCCATTGATACAACCCATAGATGATGTTCATAAAAACAACATCAGTCATTGATTCACCCCATAGATGATGTTCATAAAAACAACATGAGTCATTGATTCACCCCATAGATGATGTTCATAAAAACAACATGAGTCATTGATACACCCCATAGATAATGTTCATAAAAACAACATGAGTCATTGATACACCCCATAGATGATGTTCATAAAAACAATGTGAGTCATTGATTCACCCCATAGATGATGTTCATAAAAACAACATGAGTCATTGATTCACCCCATAGATGATGTTCATAAAAACAACATGAGTCATTGATACACCCCATAGATAATGTTCATAAAAACAACATGAGTCATTGATACACCCCATAGATGATGTTCATAAAAACAATATGAGTCGTTGATACACCCCATAGATGATGTTCATTAAAAACAACATGAGTCGTTGATACACCCCATAGATGATGTTCATAAAAACAACATGAGTCATTGATACAACCCATAGATGATGTTCATAAAAACAACACGAGTCATTGATACACCCCCATAGATGATGTTCATAAAAAAACATCATGAGTCATTGATTCACCCCATAGATGATGTTCATAAAAACAAGATGAGTCATTGATACACCCCATAGATGATGTTCATAAAAACAACATGAGTCATTGATTCACCCCATAGATGATGTTCATAAAAACAACATGAGTCATTGATACAACCCATAGATGATGTTCATAAAAACAACACGAGTCATTGATACACCCCCATAGATGATGTTCATAAAAAACATCATGAGTCATTGATTCACCCCATAGATGATGTTCATAAAAACAAGATGAGTCATTGATACACCCCATAGATGATGTTCATAAAAACAACATGAGTCATTGATTCACCCCATAGATGATGTTCATAAAAACAAGATGAGTCATTGTTACACCCCATAGATGATGTTCATAAAAACAAGATGTGTCATTGATACACACCATAGATGATGTTCATAAAAATAACACGAGTCATTGATTCAACCTATAGATGATGTTCATAAAAACAAGATAAGTCATTGATACACCCTATAGATGATGTTCATAAAAACAACATGCGTCATTGATACATCCCATAGATGATGTTCATAAAAACAAGATGAGTCATTGATTCACCCCATGTGACTTTAATAACACACACATGGAATGGACTCAAGGACCTTATATTGTCTTAAAGTCAAAATTCCAAAACGTTGAGAGGTGAAGTACATATACGATAAGGGGCACAACTGTCTTATGTACTTGCCTAATGCTACTACCAGCCACAGCTACCGTTGGTACATGCCAAACAGTCGACCTGCTCATAGGGTTGCCTTCGATAACATATTTATGCTGTGCGTTTAGTTAAAATAAACTCATAACATCCGCCAGCCGGATATAACGTACCACCACACAAACTATGTGTAGCCTTAAACGATTGTATTCTGAAAATGAGTCAAAGTATAAGTCTAGTGGGTCTTCTTAGCGCGTCGCCATAGGTAATTCAAAGCCTGACACTAGAACCCGCTAGGACAAATTTTTACGTCTTTTTTTTTAGGTTTGTGCAGCGCCTAGTGAGTTGTGGTTAGTCGTACTCAGTTAAACAAGTGATTCCATTGGTTCACCATTTGAATACGACTCAAAATAGGTTGGATATTGATCAAAACATGACGTCAAATGAAAAGTCTTTGACCCCAAAAGAAAACAAATAGCGAGTTGTATCGTAGCCATTGTTATGTTATAGCCTGACAATGAAATCCAAAAGGACTGGCATTTTTTTCGTCATTATTTGGTTTTTGCACCGCCTAGTGAGTTGTCGTAGTAGAGCTCATGGAAACAAGTTATTTCATTGGTTGAACAATTGAATACAACTCACGATTTGTTTTCTTGTGTGGCAAAAGACTGGCATTTTGACGTCATTTTTTGGTCAGTGTCAGGCTATAACTTTACGGTCGTAGTCAGGGGAACAAGTGATTCCATTGGTCGACCTATTGAATACAACTCAAAATTTGTTGGACACTAACCAAAAATAACGGCAAAGGAAAAGTCCAAAAGAAAACAATTAGCGAGTTGTATTCAGTTGTTCAACCAATGGGATAACTTTTTCCTTGAACTCTACAAACGTTGTTGTTGTTGTTGTTGTTATAGTAGTAGTAGTAGTAGTAGTAGTAGTAGTAGTAGTAGTAGTAGTAGTAGTAGTAGTAGTAGTAGTAGTAGTAGTAGATAGGACGGTAGTCTATCGCAAAGTACTTTCTGCGAGATCTAACAAATCCAGCTACCCAATCACTGCTTGATGGGCAGGGGTGCCAGAAAAGTCGCGACTGCACCCGGGATTGATCCCGGTCCCTTCGGGCGTGAGGCGAGTGCTCTACCAACTGAGCTATCTGACCGAGAGGGACAATAGCGATTGCTTATATCATTCGGATAGGACGCTTGTCTAATGATGATGATGATGATTGTCACTGATATTATGACATTAAGATTATATAAGATATTTTCAACTACACTCGGACTAATGACTTTACAACGGTCCCCACAAAAGTATAGCTTTAAATTATTAAACAAGTCTCCTGATTAAATTATAATGTTATTTTAAAAGATAAAGA
>NC_088363.1:15122545-15130045 GCF_034508935.2 Berghia stephanieae
TAACAAAGACCTGAGTGACGTCATCTTCGAACTATCTATTGCTGTGAGCTTTTGCTAGTTTAGTTGTACCACGGAGCCAAATTTATCCCGGTTTCTATAGTCTGATACGAATAATAGCAATATGCTTGCAATCCTTTGGATTGGACGCTAGTCGATTTCAAAGTATTTTCCACCAAATGTAACAGAACTAGCTACCTACTGAAGTAGTCCCACAGACAGGAGATAATTCTAAACGTATAGATAATATGCGCTTGGCTAAGAAGCTCATAACATTGCCATCCTGAAGTATAAAGGACCAACAGACAAAACTGTGTGTATCCATGAACGTTTATAGTCGGGTTAATACAGTTAAGTGAGCATTACTCTATAAACGCGGATGGCAAAAAAACAATAACAAAGACCTGAGTGACGTCCTCTTCGAACTATCTATTGCTGTGAGCTTTTGCTAGTTTAGTTGTACCACGGAGCCAAATTTATCCCGGTTTCTATAGTCTGATACGAATAATAGCAATATGCTTGCAATCCTTTGGATTGGACGCTAGTCGATTTCAAAGTATTTTCCACCAAATGTAACAGAACTAGCTACCTACTGAAGTAGTCCCACATACTGGAGATAATTTGTCTAAACGTATAGATAGTATGCGCTTGGCTAAGAAGCTCATAACATTGCCATCCGGAAGTATAACGGACCAACACACAAAACTGTGTGTATCCATGAACGTTTATAATCAGGTTAATACAGTTTAGTGAGCATTACTCATAAACGCGGATGGCAAAAAACAATAACAAAGACCTGAGTGACGTCATTTTCGAACTGTCTATAGATAGTATGCGCTTGGCTAAGAAGCTCACAACATTGCCATCCGGAAGTATAACGGACCAACACACAAAACTATGTGTATCCATGAACGTTTATAATCAGGTTAATATAGTTTAGTGAGCATTACTCATAAACGCGGATGGCAAAAGACAATAACAAAGACCTGAGTGACGTCAACTAAGCACTATCTATAGATGGAAACAGCTTTTGCGTGTCAGCCGAGAAGTCTGATTTTGGAGGAGGAAAAGGAGTGGTGGTGTATATTTGTGACCCCACGCCTCAAAACGGTATTATGTCGGGTTATTAAGATGCTAAAAATTGAACTTATCGCCAGAAATATCATACTTAGGTTGAGTTTGTATGTTTTATTGAGGAGAATGAATATCATGTTTCAGGGTACCATTATTACTCATTCATATCATTGACCAGTTTAGCTTTAATTTCGGCTTTTTAGCATCTGGTTCATCCCGACATAATACCGTTTTGAGACGATGGGTCATATTTGTCCGTGCTGGTGTCTTGTTAAAATTCTTGCACTTTCAGGCAGTTTAAGGCCACAGTTCCAGTTGCACATCCTGTGAATGAACTTGCTTGTAAAATTTCGAGTAGATCCTGTGATGTATCTTACAGCTCTATATTGTGCGGGTATTGTGGTCTTGTGGTATGACACTCGCTTTCGGATCGGAAGGTCCTGGGTTCGAGCCTCGCTCGGAGCATAGTTGAGTCCTTAGAAAATGCTCTTTACTCACATTCTCTCATCTTACTCAGGTGTAACTGAGTACCTGGCCGTTAACAGCATTGTCTCTGTCCGAAAAAAAATTGTCATCATCACCTCATCATCATCATCGTCATCATCATCATCATCATCATCATCATCATCATCATCATCATCATCATCATCATCAGCATCACCATAATCCCCATCATTATCATCATCATCATCATCATCATCATCATCATCATCATCATCATCATCATCTGCATCATCATCATCATCATCATCATCATCATCATCAACATCATCATCGTCATCATCATCATCATCATCATCATCAACATCATCATCGTCATCATCATGATCATCATTATTTTAAAAATAAAGTCAGCAGATTGATTGAACCTAAAATAACTCTACATTGAAAGTACATCACTTCACACGACTATGGTGGTCCCCTCTCTGGGACTGGAAAAAGGAACAGTTTCTACAATGGAAAAGAGAGAAGATGCAAAGAGCTCGAAAAAAGTATGGCGAACTGGAATCAGAAAGTTTGCCACAAATACAACCTTACATGGCGTTCGGTATTTGGCAAGCAATATCGGCCGTACAAGGAAGTAAGGAACGAATAAAATTGAATTGAATTGAATTGAATAAATCGTTTCTTCTTCTTCTTCTTCTACTTCTTCTTCTTCTTCTTCTTCTTCTTCTTCTTCTTCTTCTTCTTCTTCTTCTTCTTCTTCTTCTTCTTCTTCTTCTTCTTCTTCTTCTTCTTCTTCTACTACTACTACTACTACTACTACTACTACTACTACTACTAGTTTTTATTCTCCTCCTCCCCCTCCTATCCCTCATCCTCCTTCTCATCCCTCATTCATATCTTACCATTGAACAAGAGTAAAGCGCTTAACAATAAATAGGAAGCAGAAGTCGTAATGTCACACCTTTCTCTCTTCCGATTCAAAAGTCATTGGAAGTGTGTAACCAATTCTCAGGGCGACGAATGAACGTTGAGTCGGTTACATATTGAATCCTAAGGTATCGTAGTCATATTTATTTTAGTATCACGGTGTACAGGCAGATTCATATAATTACGGGTCGTAAAGGAGGGAGGATGGCTGGTCTTTATTGATGACTAGAATTGATTTAGGCTAGAAACTAAAATGTGACAGTGAATGACTTTATCAGTCGGATGGTGAAAAGGTTTGAACTGAGATATTGCCAAGTTTAGGTAGAAAGTCAATTTGTATCCAAAATGAGTTCTTATCATACATGATTAAATCAACCCTTTTTGTACATCTTCGGGAAATATCAAAGCTTAATTTCACTTTCTAAATATTTTTTTTATTGCGACTCAAGTTGAAAAAGTATGAAATTTGAGAAAAGTTGCTGGATACCTTTCCCATACATCTGACCAAAACTTCATGAAAAATCACCCGATTTAGTTCAAATAAAGAGTAACATGCTCCGGAGAGCATCATATTCTTTCAGAAAATACCAACAAAATGATAAATAAAAATTCAATTTTTTCACCTTCCGACTGATTATGTCATGCACTGACACAAATGCCAAGCAGATTGGAACAAGTATCTTGACTTCTCACTATTATTACTATAATTTATTTAAACTTATATTCTATTTCCCTCTCCAGATGTTTCTGGCTCGTTCTAGTCTTGTTGTGTTCATCCTACATGAGTGTTCAAATCATCGAGAGAGTGGTTCAGTACTACAGCTCCCCGACCAACGTCAATGTCAAGATCAATTTCAATCAAACCCTGTCTTTTCCAGCACTCACAATCTGCAATCAAAACGCTTTCAGGTATTCACAAAACCAACAGAAAGTTAAAAGAAACATTAACCCTCTCCTTACCCACAATAGGAAAATCGTCACATTCGTTACGATGTAACCAACATTTTTCTTATTAAATTTTCTTTTGTACATCATAAAATTTTATTAAAATGAACAGTGTGTTGTAGAGCATGTTTTGCTAAAGAAATTATTTATCGCAAGAACTTAGTGTTATTGTGTTTGAGTGATAAAAAAATTCTTTTTGTGTTTGTTGGGTGTGAAGCTTTGGGGGAAAATCCTGAAAATGGCTGTTAAGGAGAGAGATAATGAACTGAACAAGTGTGCATGAAAGGTGCCAGACAAAGCAAGAAAGAAAAATACAAGAAAAAAAAACCCATCCCAAAACTTAGTCGATCTCGACTGGGGATCGAACCTCAGAAGGCCACTCGATGGCTAAAAATAACAAATTTTATTATTTATAGTAAGAAATCATTATAACAGCCACCATACTGACTGATGGGTACGGGTTTACTGGTGTACTCTTAAATTAAAATAAGAAAAACACGTTTAAAAATTTTGGCCAGAAAACTCGTCCTTCAAACATTGATCGACTAAAATGACCCTCATCTTGTCAAAAACTCTCAAATCCTAGAACCATTGGTATGACACTCACCTTGGAATCAGAAGCTCCTGAGTTCGAGTCCTACTCTGAGCGAAGCATTGTTGAGTAATTGGAAAAGGATCTTTACTCAACATTCTCTCACCGTACTCAAGTGTTGAATGAGTACCTGGCCTTTAATGGCATTGTTTCTGTCGGAAATAAAATCGTAATATCGCCTATAAGGCGTCATATCTCGTTCTTCATGTTAAGTGTTGCGGTTGGCTAGGGACCAAGCGCTTATACGGCTATGTGGTCTTGTGGTATGACACTCGCATTCGGATCGGAAGGTCCTGTGTTCGAGCCTCGCTCGGCGCATAGTTGAGTCCTTGGAACAGGCTTTTCACTCACATTCTCTCATCATACTCAAGTGAAAAATGAGTATCAGGTCGTTAACAACGTCCGACAAAATGTAATATCGCCTAAAAGTCGTCACGTCTCTGCCTACATGTTAAGCGTTGCTGTTGGCCTGGGGCCCCTTGTAAAGCGCTTTGAGACTTCGTGTGGATATTGTGCTATATAAAAACTGTCATTTTTTAAAAAGCGTTAAGCGCCTTATGTAAATACTCAAGCCCCAGTTTGTTTTTGTATAGTCTAAATAGCATATAGATTGAATTGCTTTCGCGATCACTCTTTTCATTACTTTGTAATATGAATGTTGCTGATCGAAGCTCGAAGAAATAAATAACAATGTGAAATTGAATGTAAGCTTCAATTTAATATACCAAAACAGATAAACTGGACGTTTCGGGTTTCCCCTTTATCAACAAAACAGGATGAATGAAACACTACAGACTAATGAGATAATATAGTAGTGGCGTTGATAAGATGAATAAACAAAAACATTCAATGTTTTTATAGAACAACATCCACTAACCGTGCTCAAAGCATTCAATGTTGTTGTTTATTAATCTTAACAACGCCACTACCACATTATCTCATTCGTCTATCGTGTTTCATTCATCCTGTTTTGTTGATAAAAGGAAAATCTGAAACGTCCATTTTATCTGTTTTCGTATATTATATTGATCTTACATTCAATTTCAAATTGTTATTTATTTTCAATACTTTGCAAATTATAAAATCATAAAACATTTTTTTTCTTTTTCTCATATTTTCCTAATTGTGACCCATCGTCTCAAAACGGTATTATGTCGGAACGAACCAGATGCTTAAAAGCCGAATTTAATGCTAAAACTGGTCCAAAATATAAATTGTTGGCATTAGCACCCTAAAATATGGTATCCATTCTCCTCAATAAAACATACAAACTCCACACAAGTCTGATATTTCTGGCTATAAATTCAGTTTTCAACAACTTAACAATCCCCACTTAATACCTTTTTGAATCGAAGAGTCACAATTCATCTGGTTTCTTTTTGTTTAAAGGGCTACTGCAGCTGCTGAATCCAACGTTTACGGCCTGATAGAGAATCTGTTTTCTCACAACACCAGTCAGTCGAATTCCACAACTCCCGACGACCAGGTCCAGGCACCGAGTCCTCAGGACATAGACATCAAGGAACTGTACACCAAGACATCTCATTCCAAGGAGGATCTCATTGTAGAGTAAGATGTTTCCGTGAGGGGCTATGTGGTCTAGTGGCAACAAGCTAGTGTCATACCACAAGACCACATAGCCGCATTAACAGATTTTTAAGATATAACATTAGGGCACATTTTTTTAGATGTCTCCTGAAGTACAAAAATAATTCTTCTTCCTCTTCCCGTTTACTTTGTAACTTCAATTTTGAAGATTCCACAGAATACGGTATTATTTCGTGAGATGTGAGACTATTCCATTGCCTCACAGTAAATTATGTGAACCGACGTGCACTTATTTACAGCTCTGATAACCCAATTCCTTTTGGGCTCATTGTTGTAATGGAAATCTAAAAATAATAACACAAATTATTGTCAATTTCAACAATGTTAAACTAGGCCCATGGGTGGGTTCGGATGTCAGACCTGCATATATCTACACGTCGATATGAACGATTAGAAGTGGGCATCCAGTCTTGAGTGGGGACCGGAAACCATAAACTCGGATGACTTCCTCTTATTTTGTTGAATATCACTGAGAGATAATTTTACTTGGTCGTCAGGACCTTTGCAAAATATTGTCAATTTGTCGCGCTTTCTTCTCTGCTGTCATTGTTTTCGTTTTATGTGGACCCTGGAAATTATAAATGATACTAGACAATTTCTAAGTAACATTTTGTTTTCTTCTCCGTGTTGAAGGTGTAAATGGCAGGATACATATTGTGGGCCAGAGAACTTTACAGAGGTGATCAATGACCATGGGGTTTGTTATACGTTCAACCACGACAATGAAAATCCGTTGCGAATTTCCTCCGCTGGTAAGCATATAACAATGTTCATCCTTCTCCTCATCATCATTGTTTGTATCATCATCATCATCATCATCATCATCATCATCATCATCATCATCATCATCATCATCATCACCATCATCATCATCATCATCATCATCATCATTATCACCACCACCACTACTAGCAACAGCAGCAGCAGCAACAGCAGTCGCATTATAAGCATAGCATATACAAAATTGTTTGCGAAGGACAGGCTTGATGCATGGCCATAATGAGTAAACTGCTTTTCTTACGAAGAGAGATTTGACTATAAAGATGAATTCGAATCTGATTTGTAGTTACTGCTCTCTTCCCGAGAAGGGTAGATACAATCTCCATTGATGATATTTTCGTTCTCTATATTATTGTCATCCGCTGAATGCTACGTGTAAAACTGTTAAGTCAACAGTTACTTTTACCGCAAAGACCTAGAGGACAAACCCTGCTACATCTCCATGGGAAAGGAAGAACACTAAAGGTATGCGGCAACTTTATATTTGAGAGAGCTGCTTCATACACTTAATGTTTCTTTCCTTGGTGGCTTGCAACGATAAAGGACTCCCCCTCCCCCCCCCCCCCACACACACACCTCACTCCTTATAATTAGCATAGTAAAATGAATCAATGTGTGGAGACAATGTTAAATAGCCTGGTGTGTTCAAAAAGCTGGGCAATGTCCAAGACAATCTCAGAGAGACTGGTCTATCCAATACCTGGGTAATGTCCAGGACAGTGTTAGAGATCCTGGTGTATCCAATAGCTGGGTAATGTCCAAAACAGTATCAGAGATTTTAATGTGTCCAAAAACCGGGGTAATGTGCAAGATCAGTGGATTGACAGAGATAGATAGCCTAGTGTGTCCAAATAGCTGGGTAATCTCAAAGACTGTGTCAAATAGCCTGGTGTATCCAATAGCTGGGTAATGTCCAAGACAGTGATAGAGATCCTGGTGTATCCAATAGCTGTGTAATGTCCAAGACAGTGTCAGAGAGCCAGGTGTATCCAATAGCTGGGTAATGTCCAAGACAGTGTCAGAGAGTCTGGTGTATCCAATAGCTGGGTAATGTCCAAGGCAGTGTTAGAGAGACTGGTGTATCCAATAGCTGGGTAATGTCCAAGACAGTGTTAGAGATCCTGGTGTAT
>NC_088363.1:15135045-15185045 GCF_034508935.2 Berghia stephanieae
CGGATGGCAATGTTGTGAGCTTCTCAGACAAGCGCATACTATCTACGACACTTAGATAACCATGCCCGTCGGACAGTCGTCATACTGTAAACAATGGCAGTGATTGGTAAACAGAGCAAACTACGCAGGTTTTACAATCGACGGTATGTGTCTAAGTAAAATACCCACTGTTCTACCGCTTGATCAATAGAACCAACACGGAAAACTATGGGTAAACTTAAACGTTTATAATATGATCGAAAAAAATCGTGTGATAACTAGTCACCCATTTGGCGGGTTGAAAGCAATCACAATGATCAGAGAGAGGTCGATTTCATTCACGTCATTGTTTATAGATAGTATGCGCTTGGCTAAGAAGCTCACAACATTGCCATCCGGAAATATAACTGACCAACACACAAAACTAAGTATAGATACTCGTAGTATGCAGATGACGTCATTCAGGTCTTTGTTATTGTTTTTTGCCATCCGCGTTTATGAGTAATGCTCACTGAACTGTATTAACCCGACTATAAACGTTCATGGATACATACCGTTTTGTGTGTTGGTTCGTTATACTTCCGGATGGCAATGTTATGAGCTTCTAAGCCAAGCGCATACTATCTATAACCATGAACTTTTATAGTCTGGAAAACACAGTTAAGTGAGAATTACTCATAAATGTGGATGGCAAAAAACAATAGCAAAGACCTGAAAGACGTCAACTTTATTCCATCTCAGGATGGCAATGTTGTGAGCGTCTTAGCTAATGCATACTATCTATATCTTCATATTATTTTACAGAGAGACAACATCCAGGATGAATCCCATCAAGTTCAACAAGCTGCTTAGTCTTGTACTGACTGCAAGAGATAGTTTTCAGGAAGTGGAGAACGTTATGATCTCGGTGGGACTTTCACGCTTTTCAGCCCAAAAGGAAGCATTGCGGGCCATTTTTGACGATGTCAAATCGACATGGAGAAAGAAATTGTATTATCTTCACTGGCAAGAATACCATGTCAACAAAAACTTCATCAGAGCGAGACAGGCTATGGAAGAAAGAACCATTTTTCCAGCTCTACTAGGATTTCAAGAGCTGGGATATCAGGTGGAGATTCGCATTCACCAAATGGTTCATCCACCGAGTAATTTAACCTTAAATGACGACTTGAGACTAAATCTATATTTAGAAACTATGAATATGATCAATGGCCGGCTAGATCTCTGCGAAAAAACACACGAGAACCTTACACAGCTTTATAACGCATACCTGAACGGGACACCGATCTTCCAATACCGGTATTTAACAGAACTGAGGGCTGACAACTTTTACATGACGCCTAAAAAGTTGTTGAATGATTTGTTATTTCGAACGCGATATTCACGCAAGCACAGTGTCCGCGTTCGGCAAGATATCCGCACTGTACAACACTATTTGAGACGGTACTCAGCTATAGCAAATAACAGTTATGTAAACAATACGTTGAATGAAACGGAGTTACATATGGCAAATGTGATGTTTTTCAGTAGAGCAAGATGGTTTTATCACTCTCGAAGCGAATTTTATAAAGAGGCCATCGATTATCCGGGGAAATTCATGAAATCAAAAATAGAAGATTTTGAAAGGCGTTGGAGGTCCTTTGAAGCTAATTTCCAAAGTATGATGGATTCAATAAATGTGATATTAAGTAACTTGGTCGACCTTAACAATTCGATATTAAAACGAATAAAACAAGGCATGGACTCCACGGACAAATATATCAGATTTGGAAATGTTACAAAACAACAGGCGGCAAAGGAACTGGCCTCGGAAGACATTCACGTGGGAATTAACGACTTAAAGCTATTTTTCCAGGAATTGCGATCACGTGGTCAAGATGTCTACGATGGTTGGTCAGCTCTGCTCCGTTCGACCAATGAAATTTGGGATGTCATTCTCGAAGACGAAAACATGGTGGAGTGTTATGAATTCAAAAACTTGACAGAATGGCAAAGGACCTTTGAGGACGTTAGCAAAGAGGTCGAGGCAAACTATACCAGTATTCGAGATTTGTACGATCCCAGATTTATTGTGAAGAACACTGACACTCGCTTTTTCAACAACATAAATAAACTTATAGAACACATGATATTGTATAAAGAGCAGAATCTCATGGATTCAAAGTTCATAAAGTAAGTATTGTCAAAAATTGTAATATCACTTTACAGTCGGCATGTCTTGTCCTATCTGTTAAGTGTAGCTGTTGGCTTGGGACTAATTTGCGGCTATGTGGTCTAGTGGTATGACACTCGCTTTCGGATCGGAAGGTCCTGGGTTCGAGCCTCGCGCTCGGCGCATAGTTGAGTCCTTGAAAAAGGCTCTTTACTCACATTCTCTCACCGTACTCAGGTGTACAATGAGTACCTGGCCGTTAACAGCGTTGTCTTTGTCCGAAAAATTGTAATATCGCCTAACAGTCGTAATGTCCCGTCCTACATGTTAATTGTTGCTGTTGACCAGGGACCCCTTGTAAAGCGCTTTTAGCACATTTAGTGGATATTGCTCTATATAAACCTCAATTTATTTAATTTATAATTGTAAAGCGTTTTGAGCATATTTAGTGGATATTGCGCCATATAAAAGCTCAAGTCTGTTGTTGTTTGTAAGTACTTTATTTATAATATCGTAATAAAGTCGAAAATATAAATAATGGTTATACACGCCATTGAAATGAGTAATCCTTTATAATCCATAAATAATCCATAAGGCTCATTGAGCCGGAGTTTATCTCGGTTTCTATAACATGAAACGGACAATAGCAATTTCTTGCCACCCTTTGGATAGGACGCTAGTCTAAAGCAAATTACTTTACGCCGTATCTAGCAAACCTACCTACACAATCGCTGCTGGGCGGACAATAGAGTGGTGGGGGGGGGGGGGGGGTGTATCAGAAAAATCCTCGACTTCACTTTGGATCAATCTTAGTCCCTTTGGGTGTGAAGTGAGTGCTCTACCAACTGAGCTATCGGGACCCCCTTCACTGAAATTTAAGCCGAAAGATACATGTTTCCAGGAACAATGGAACGTGTCAGAATATTCAACGTGGCGAATTGAAAAGCAGATTGGGGGTCCCGATAGCTCAGTGGGTAGAGCACTCACTTCACAAGTAAAGGGACCGATATCAATCCGGGTGCAGTCGACATTTTTCCTGACCTCCCCCCCCCACCCTGTCCACCCAACAGTGATTGGGTAGCTGGGTCTGTTAGGTCTGGCGGAAAGTGCTTTGTGATAGACTAGCGTCCTATGAAAAGCGTAGCAAGCAACTGCTATTGTCCGTTTCACGCTACAAAAACCGGGATAAACTCCGTCTCCATGGGTCTGGTGGCTTGAAAAGACTACAAATTGAAAACAGCAACCGGTAAAACACTGAGATTCAGTCAATTTAACCCTCTCCTTATCAACTACAGGAAAATCGTCACATTTGTTACGATACAACCAACATTTTTCTGATTCAGTTGATTCTGATTTTTGGAAAGCGCTCAACAAATGTCATTTATTATTATTATTATTATTATTATTATTATTATTATTATTATTATTATTATTATTATTATTATTATTATTATTATTATTATTATTATTATTATTATTATATTATTATTATTATTATTATTATTATTATTTTTATTATTATTATTATTATTATTATTATTATTATTATTATTATTATTATTATTATTATTATTATTATTGTCATCATTATTATTATTATTATTGTCATCATTATTATTATTATTATTTCCCAGGGATAATTTCCTCCAACTAGACGTATTCTACAGAGAGAAGAGCTACGAACAAATCACACAACAGCCCGCCTATGACATATTTGCCTTGATTTGTAAGTAGGATGAGGGTTACGATTGCTCAGTTGGTAGAGCACTCGCTTCACACGCAAAGGGACCGTGATCGAATCAGGGTGTAGTCGAGATTTTATTTCTGACCCACCCCCCTCCCCCCCCCCTTCCCCCTCTCATCCGGGTCGAGGTGGTCGAGTGGTTAAGGCATTGCACTGTGACCCGGAAGGCCCAGGGGTTCGAGCCCCGCTTTTGGCACTTTCTTTTTTTCTTCTTGGGGTAGATTATTGACCCCCCCCCCCCCCCCCCCCAATTTGCTCACTTAGACAACATGGGGGATTCCTCTTGACATCAGACATCTTGTTCAATGGATTATCTATATTGATTCATGGATTGCCTAGGCTACGGTCTCCATTGATGCCGTGGCAAAAACGCATAATCTTTTTCTTTCCTCCACCCAGCAGTGATTGGGTAGCTGGGTTCTTTCAATCAGACAATGTACTTTGCATTATAGACTGTGGTCCATTTAAAGTATAGATAGTATGCAGTTGACGTCCCTCTCGTCTTTGTTATTGTTTTTTGCCCCCACGTTTATGAGTAATACCAGAGAGATTGTATAGCTAACGCTTCGAGAGCTCTCTCTAGCCAAAAAGCCCGTATCTGGGTCAACAGCTGATCGTGGAAATAAGCGCGTACAACAATGAGCTAAGATGGCGCCGACGCCGACAACACATAACAAATGCCAGTGGTGTTCCGGTATCAATTGTTCAAATTCTCGACACAAGAGACCAGATTTAGGTTTCTTCCGTTTCCCAAAGGATCCTGAAAGGTGAGAAAATTAAACTTTAATCTATTAACCTTAACAAATAACTATATTTCTATATTAACACGTCTAGATTGTGTTACAAGAGAAAATGAACATTAGATTTCTGATCCAGTTCTAATCTACTGCACCGTGACTGTGACCCTTAAAGGTGGCTCTGTTGGGGGTGAGGCTAGCCATTATCTTCTTCTTCTTCATCTTCTTCTTCTCCTTTTCCATAATAGCAGATGTGGTTGATTTAAAACACAGTAAAGGGTAGGGGGCGACGGTGTAGCTACACGGCATTGAATTTTAGCCATATATGTTGTGCCAGTGGATTTATGCTTAAAATAATTGAGCTTTTATATAGCGCAATATCCAATAAATATGCTCAAAGAGCTTTAGAGGGATGACTAGATAGGATGTACATTGACTAGACTTGTGATGCCTATGTCTAGATTCTAGTACAGTAGTAATCTCAATGAAGTGAGCTTAGTTTTTTAGAAGTTTATCTAAAGAGAAGCATACATCTAGTCTCTCTCGGCCAATTAGTATGTGCTTTTATGTATAAAATTAACTCTTAATCAGACCTAGCTCTCAATTAATTACTAATAATAGATCTAGATCCAATATTGAACTGCGTTAGTTATTTTTTACAGGTCCAGGCGTTGGGTCATCAACTGCAGGCGTGCTGATTTGGATGACAAGTCAGCTGATGCACTGTACAGACGAAATGTTTTATGTGAAGAACCTTTTGATGCTTCCTGTTTCAGTGGCAGTCAAGACACGCCTTCAACAAGATGTTCCACAGGAAATTAGACAGCTGATGTTGCCATCAACTATGCAATCCCTAATACCAAATGAACAGAATGTAACAACTTGCATATCTGGGTATGTTGCAGTCAAATTAATGCCCCATGTGTGTACAGACTGTCAAGATTTATTGAAAGGTGACAAGGACCCTGGCAAAGAGAGTCAAGTATTCCTGCATGCAAAGAACCTTCAGGGTTGTAACCACGGCGGTCTCTGTGCACCAAGTTCAGAACTTCTCTGTATCATAGAAATTATGGAAAAGGAATTCAGAGACGCCATTACTCCCACACTGCACATTACTGGTCTGAGAAATAGGATCATTAGACGGCTTGTGGTAAGCATTCCACCCCACATGGGCCTTGGTTGCAAAAATGGAAAGTGTGATTTACTTTTTTATGTAGCTAATTTGTTCACTAATGCCAGTTAATGAATCAGACACTGTCAGAAAAACAGCCCACCCATAGAAATAGGAAGACTGCCACATTTAGCCATGTCGTGTAGATTTGATATGTCGCTGATTTGTTTTCTTACCGGTATGCCTGTTGTTGTTGGCTTCCGTCTGTCTCAGGAGACAATGGATGTATACCGAGGTTATCAATTCTGGTCTGTCACTGTCAATCATCGGTGTTGATGCAGCATTGTCCCCCTTTGTGATTTTACTGAGCCATTTTTCAGTTTATAAAATGTGTTTTAGATTAGATTCTACAATACTTACACGAGAGTACATGTATTTTGTATTTCTCTCCTTCATTATGTTTAATTGTACTTGTGGTCATTAATCTATGCAACGCAACTTGACGTCATCTTAGTCATGCATACTATTTTTTCATTGTACATATTATTTTGAACTATACGTGTGTTAATTAAACACATACTTACACACACACACACACACACACACACAGAGAGAGAGAGAGAGAGAGAGAGAGAGAGAGAGAGAGAGAGGAGAGAGAGAGAGGGAGAGAGAGAAGAGAGAAGAGAGAGAGAGGGAAAGAGAGAGAGAGAGGAGAAGAGAGAGAGAGAGAGAGAGAGAGAGAGAGAAGAGAGAAGAGAGAGAAGCGAAAGAGAGAGAGAGGAAGAAGAGAGAGAGAGAGAGAAATTATGGCTTTGTTGAAAATACAAAGGTCGTTTGTTTCTATTAAGTTTGTTTAAAATAAATCATGATTTTCGCTGTAAAGTTGAGTTAAATTTATTTTTTGTCAAAGTTTATCCCCCCCCCCTCCCCTCACCCCCTCCCACCCGCTCTCTCTCTCTCTCTCTCTCTCTCTCTCTCTCTCTCTCTCTCTTCGTGTGTGTGTGTGTGTGTGTGTGTCTCACACACGCACATCATTATTATTATAAGTAATTTATTTTAGAATCTTACAAAGTTATCGTAACCTGATCTAGAGAATCAAACTAATCTGTACGATTTTGCACATAAAGCCTGAGCCGATAGTAAAGAAAAAGAGCAGCCGATCTCTAGCAGACGAAACACACATTCAGTGATCCGCGCCTATTTCGTGACACACAATTTTTCGGCTGATACGCAATGAAATGCATTGTTGTCATGGAGAGCGGGAGGGAAGAGAGAGCTCTCTAAGCGTTAGCTTCTAAACTCTCTGGTAATACTCACTAAACGGTGTTATCCAGACTATAAAAGTTCATGGTTACACATAGTTTTGTGTGTTGGTCCAATATACTTCCGGATGGCAATGTTATGAGCTTCTTAGCCAAGCGCATACTATCTACAGAAAGTATGCACTTGGCTAAGAAGTTCACAACATTGCCATCCGGAAGTAAAATTAGCCAACACACAAAACTGTGTGTAACCTTGAAGGTTTATAGTCTGGTTAATACAGTTTAGTGAGCATTACTCATAAACGCGGATGGCAAAAAACAATAACAAAGACATGAGTGACGTCATCTTCGAACTATCTATAGAAAGCAATTTTGTCATTTCCGTTTTACGCTCCAGAATGCGGGATATGCTCCGACAGATCAAACAGACCCAGGTACCCTGGTGGGTGGACGGGACGAGGGTCAGGAAAAAATCTCGACCTCAACCGGGATAGAAACCAAAGCCATCGTTAACTTATAGCCGGACACTAGAACCGTGGCCTTCGTAAAGTTATGGCCTGATACTGACCAAAAATGACGTCAAAATGCCAGTCTTTTGCCACAAAAGAAAACAAATTGTGAGTTGTATTCAATAGTTCAACCAATGAAATAACTTGTTTCCTTGAGCTCCACTAACGACAACTCACTAGACGCAACACAAACCTAAAAAATGACGTCAAACTGCCAGTCCTAGAGGGTTCTAGTGTCAGGCTATATGTTCACGATGGCTACGCAAGAACCCACCAGGACTTACACTTGTGCACCGTCTAGTGAGTTATCGTTAGTAGTGCTCAAGGAAACAAGTGATTCTATTGGTTGAACTATTGAATACAACTCACGATTTGTTTTCTATCCCGGCCAAAGACATGTCTTTTGACGTCATTTTTAGTCAGTGTCAGGCTATAAGTTAACGATGGCTACGATCGAACTCGGTCCCTTTAGGCTACTTCACCAACTGACCTATAGATAGTTCGAAGATGACGTCACTCATGTCTTTGTTATTGTTTTTTTTTGCCATCCGCGTTTATGAGTACTTATCACTTAACTGTATTAACTAGACTATAAACCTTCAAGGTTACACACAGTTTTGTGTGTTGGCCAGTTTTACTTCCGGGTGGCAATGTTGTGAACTTCTGAGCCATGTGCATACTATCTATAGGGATCACCCCCCCCCCCCCCCCGCCCCCGAGAAGAGAATAGCTTTAAATCGAGTCGTGATGTTATAGCTTCATGACTTTATGAAAACTTCGAATGTTGAAAAAGTAATTAAAGTTCCAGTGTGAGAAGGGTATAACGTCACACTATTATTTATCATTTATGCTCAAATCATATCTCTTGAGCAGTTTATATAGCGCGATATCCAATACTTGCTCAAAGCGCTTTACAAAGGGTCCCTGACCAACAGCAACACGTAACACATAGAACAAGCCTTGACGCCTGTTAGGCGATATTACATTTTTTTCCCCGAAAGAGACAGCGCTGCTAACGGTCAGGTACTCTTTTTACACATGAGCACGGCGAGAGAAGAGAAGATGAGTAAAGAGTCTTTTCCAAGGACTCAACTATGCGCCGAGCGAGGCTGGAACTCAGGACCTTCCTATCTAAAAGCGAGTATTATACCACAAGGCCACATAGCCGCACAAGAATAATAAAACAGAATATATATCAATACTCGTTATTTTCTTTCTCTAACCACAAGGAATTATACAACCATTATCATATTTCGACTATTATCGAGAGACTCTGAGATTGAACCAGTAGATTGAATTCAATTAATTGTTATATATATAATAAGTATTTATCAGTATAAATTTTGTTAAGTGTTGAGTAAAGTAAGTTGTACCTAATTTTTCCTTTTAAAAAATTCACCAGGTGATATTGGAGGATCTATGGGCCTATTCATCGGGGCCAGCGTTCTGACCCTGTACGAGATGGTGGAGTTGTTCCTTCACGTCTTTCTAAGGCCCATGTTTTGCGGAATGACGAAAAGCAACAAGAAATCCAACAAACATTTTACTGGAAATCAATTACAAAACGCAAGTTTGGACATCTGTAGTAAACAATGTGCAGATGACGTATCTCTACCATCACCAAATTAGTCGGTGATGTTCATATAATGTTATAACAGATCTGTGAAACCGTCTCCTGGATACCGGGGCACTGATTATAGAAGTGACACACATATTCAACACTACGCCGTGTTGTTGATTGGACGTTTCTGTGCAGACATTAAGATAATGCTTCAAAAGGAAACGTAACAGCTCATGAACAAAATTCTCAACATGTGGATTAAAACATTCCCATCAACTTTAAATACGATAATGGTGGTTTATATTTCTGTACAAGTTACTTAGAGTCAATTTGAAGATAGGTAATGAAACCAAAAAATACTTGCTTTTTGATGCAGGGAATGAAAAGTAAGTAAAGGCTCCTACGAAGTGAAAAATTACAAAATAAACAGCTCTATTGTCTTCTGGCACTTTCCTACTCACTTCATCTCTTGTTGTTACCAACATAAGTGCCTGCTTCACTCTCTTTTCTGAATTAAAAATTCACCCCAAATACCGGAGCATACTCAATGTCTCAATTGTTTCTATGGTATATGTTTGTGTTGAGAATATTAGCTATTAAGCTTGTTTTGTTTGTTTTTAGGTATTTAACGGCGCTTTCGACACTATTTAGGTCATTTAAGCGCCCGTTTCTGTCTTTCATCAATCTTTTATCGGCCCCGAGGGGCCACAGCTGATCAAAACGTGTACTGTTGTAATAAAATCTTTATAAAATCATAATAGTTACATGTTTGTTAAGTAAAAATATCTATTTACAATTTCTGCAGGAGTTCACATTCCTGCAGATACTTTAAAATTGTAAGCGGATCGACCGACTGGAACAGAGACTTCAAGTCTCTGTTATCATAATGTTGTGACCTTATCTGTTCTAATTCTGTACATTCAATTAAAATGTGTTGAACTGTCAGGTCACAGTTACATCTTCTGCAGAGGGGTTTTTCATCCCTCTCCAGAAGGAAACGGTGAGTGAGGGCAGTATGTCCGATCCGGAGTCGAGTTATTTTTACCTCGTCTCTTCTTTTTAGCCCCGAGTTGGGTCTGGGGCCGAGGTCACTTTTAATTTGTTTTAATTTGTTATGTACATCTCGACTCCAGGATCGTTCCCATTCCTTTCGGACATGTTTTTTTATATTGATCTTTAAATCCGCGTGTGGGATTTTACTGCCCTCTTGTAATTCTTGGCTCACCGCCTCTTTTGCCAGTCGATCCGCTTCTTCGTTCCCCTGGATACCCACATGACTAGGTACCCAGAGAAAACAAACTTTCTTTTTCTTAATAAATAATTTATTTGCACCTTCCAAGATACTTATGAGTCTTGGATCGGTGCAATAAAAATTTGAGATCCCCTTAAGTACGGACAGCGAGTCAGACAAGATCAAGAATTTATTTTTATTCGATCTCTCAGCCAAACGGAGAGCATTTAGGATTGCTCTCGATTCCGCTGTAAAGATCGAAACATTTCTATCCAGGCGAAGTGATCCTGTGCCTTCCGATGAGTGATAGGCACATCCTACTGCATCTGCGCTCTTTGAACCATCCGTAAATATGTGAGTATGGTTTTTGTATGTTTGTAATATTGCTTTTAGTGTCTGTTTGTAAATATGTGGGTCTGTTTGTGATTTTTCCAGTTTTGTTAGGTCCAAATTTATGTTTGGTGTATGTATGGACCATGGTGGTGTCTTTGCCTGGACGTATGGATGTATCCTATCTAGACTGATGTTCATGTCTGCGATGTCTTTTTTTATTCTGCAACCTAATGGTGGTGTCATTTTTGGGTGCTTACGAAATTTTTCTTCTAGTGTCCTATCCGTGTAGTGTACATGTTTATGTGCTGGGTTGTCGTGCAGCGATGTGACCTTAGTAACATACTGGAGAGCCAGTTTTTTCCTCCTGAGATGGAGAGGTGGCTCATCTGCCTCAGCATAAAGGCTTGCCACTGGAGAAGTGCGGAAAGCCCCGAGTGCCAAGCGCAGTCCCTGATGATGAATTGGGTCCAGCATGCCTAAGTAGGATGGTTTTGCAGAGCCGTATACAAAAGATGCGTAGTCCAGTTTTGATCGAATAAGGGTTCGGTATATCTTTAGAAGAGTGTTTGTGTCCGAACCCCATTCCATGCTCGACAGAACTCTCATTATTCTCATTGCTTTCATGCATCGCAGTCTGAGATCTTTGATATGGGCGAGGAAATTTAGTTTCCTATCAAAGATCAAACCCAGGAATCGGGCTTCGTCCTTTACCTCAATTCTGGAATTGTTGAGATAAAGGTCAGGCTGTCTAATGCAGGTGCGTTTTCGGCAGAAGTGGACAGCTACTGTTTTTGATGGGGAGAAGGAGAAACCATTGAGATTTGCCCACTCCGACAGTTTGTTTAGTTGGAGTTGTAACTGTCTCTCAATGGTGTCCATACTCGATTTACTTCGATAGCATACAAGAAAGTCATCAACATATAAGGAACAGTCAACATTCTGTCTCATTGCATTCACTATTGAGTTTATTTTAATCTCGAACAGAATGGGAGACAGAATGCTACCCTGTGGAACTCCCTCTTCCTGATCAAATGGATCAGAAAAGGTGGATCCTGCTTTGACCTGAAAGGATCTATTGTTTAAAAATGCTCTGACAAACATTGGAAGGTTTCCTCGCAGACCAAGATTGTGTAGATCTTTGAGGATTCCGAATTTCCAAGTTGTGTCAAAGGCCTTCTCAAGGTCAAAGAAGATTGCTACCAAGTGCTCACCTTTGGCAAAGGCCTCACGAATGAAGCTCTCTAGTCGAACAAGGTGATCAACAGTTGATCTGTTCTTTCGAAAGCCACATTGGAGGTCGGAGAGGGAGTTGTTGTGTTCCAAGTAGAACATCAGACGCTTGTTGACCATTTTCTCCATCAGCTTGCATAGGCAGCTGGTGAGGGAGATTGGTCGGTAGTTTGAAGCGTCCGAATGGTCTTTCCCAGGTTTTGGGATTGGAATCACAGTGGCCAGATTCCAACTAGGTGGAAAAGTCTGTGTTGTCCATATCTTGTTATAGATATTCAAAAGGACAACCAGACTATCTTGTGGAAGATGTCGGAGTATTTCATAACTGATGTTGTCAGGACCCGGTGCTGTGACATTTGTGTCACGGAGGCAGGCACCCAACTCCTCAAGTGTAAATGGTTTGTTGTAGTCTTCGGTGTTTGTAGATGTAAAGTTTATTGGTGTGTTTTCTGCGTTTTGTTTATGGCGCAGAAATTGTGGTGTGTGGTGTGCAGACGAGGAGTTGTGCGCCAGCCTCTCGGCCAGAGTGTTGGCAATGTCTTGTTCTGTTTCAGCCACGGATCCATCGGGACGTGTCAAGTGATTTAGTGAATCACTATCAGATCCCTTCAGTTTCCGTAACATCTTCCACACCCTATTTAGGGGTGTCTGGCTATTTATTTTGGAGACAAAGTTTTGGAAGGATCTCCGTTTGTTTTCTCGGAAGATCTTCCTACACTTTGCTCGTAGTTTCCTAAATGTTGCGAAATTCTCAGGGATTGGGAATCTCATCGCTTTCCTGTATGCTTTTTTCTTCTCCCGTAGGGCCGCTCGACATTCCTCTGAAAACCAGGGATTGTGTTTTCTCGGTCTACCAGAGGTTGTTGGTATTGTCGAGCTGCAGATATTTGTTAAAATATTTTTGAATTTGTCATAGCTGTCCACCTCTGTCGTAAGGAGTCTGTGACACTCCTGTGAGAAAGTTTCCCAATCTGCTCGCCGTACACTCCAACGTTTGGGCTGTGGGGCCCTTGAAGTCGGGGTGATGTCGAGGCAGACTGGAAAATGGTCAGAACCGTGATCGTCATCGATCACAGTCCAGGAGAGATCTGGAGCTAATGTAGGATCACAGAAAGTGAGATCGATGGCAGACGTGGTAAGATTGTGAATATTTACCCGTGTTGCCTCGAGACCGTTTGCCAAGTATACATCCATTTTCATTATGAAAGCCTCCACTGCCTTTCCCCTCTGGTTTGTGTCTGTGTTTCCCCAGAGAGGACTGTGAGCATTGAAATCTCCCATTATCACATAGGGAGGGGGGAGTTGGTTTAGAACTCCCTCTAGCTCGGCAGACTGGAGGCGATGATCTGGTGGGATGTACACAGAGCAGATGGTGATTGGTCTGTGCAATGTCACTCTCACTGCTATTGCCTGTAGATTTGTTTTCATTGGTATCAAGCGGTGGGGGGTGCTCTTCTTCGTGAGAATCGAAACTCCCCCACACGCTATCTGGCCATCAGAGTGAATCAGATGATTGGCCGTATATCCTTTTACTGTGTAGTCGTCTGCTGGTAATTTTGTTTCCTGCAGACAGACTACATCAGGATTCCTCTGGAGGAGGAGGTCCAATTCTGTTCTATTTGATCTGATCCCTCTGATGTTCCAGGAAATTAATCTTGTCTGACTAGGTATCCTAATTTTTTGTGGGGAGGTTAGGCAGTATGCCTGCCTTCAACCCTTTTACTTTTATTCTCCTAGGAGGAGAGACTTCCATAGGAGAAGGAGGCCCTGTGGAGGGCCTCTCGGTTTTTTTAGGGCTGAGTTTTTTTGAACCCTTGGGATTTTTAGGTCCCTCTGGGTTCTTAGATTTTTTGGGGCTTTGAGGCCCCTCAGGGGGATTTGTGGATCCCCCGACTGGTGTTGGTGGCTCCATATTCTGGGAAGGGGTGGAGTTTTGTTTTTGGGGGGATAGAGAGGGCTCACGGGAATGGAGATGGGGGGTGGGTCCAACATCCACGCCCATGAGGGGGAGAATTTTTTTGTTTGGGGAAGGAGGGGGGGTGGAGGTCGCCTTGGAGGTGGATGTGGAGGGGGCTGCAGGTTCCACATCTTGAACCTCCAATGTGTCAAAAAGATTTTTTGACACATTTGCGACCTTTTTTTTACTTCCGGGTGGCAATGTTGTGAACTTCTGAGCCATGTGCATACTATCTATAGGGATCACCCCCCCCCCCCCGCCCCGAGAAGAGAATAGCTTTAAATCGAGTCGTGATGTTATAGCTTCATGACTTTATGAAAACTTCGAATGTTGAAAAAGTAATTAAAGTTCCAGTGTGAGAAGGGTATAACGTCACACTATTATTTATCATTTATGCTCAAATCATATCTCTTGAGCAGTTTATATAGCGCGATATCCAATACTTGCTCAAAGCGCTTTACAAAGGGTCCCTGACCAACAGCAACACGTAACACATAGAACAAGCCTTGACGCCTGTTAGGCGATATTACATTTTTTTCCCCGAAAGAGACAGCGCTGCTAACGGTCAGGTACTCTTTTTACACATGAGCACGGCGAGAGAAGAGAAGATGAGTAAAGAGTCTTTTCCAAGGACTCAACTATGCGCCGAGCGAGGCTGGAACTCAGGACCTTCCTATCTAAAAGCGAGTATTATACCACAAGGCCACATAGCCGCACAAGAATAATAAAACAGAATATATATCAATACTCGTTATTTTCTTTCTCTAACCACAAGGAATTATACAACCATTATCATATTTCGACTATTATCGAGAGACTCTGAGATTGAACCAGTAGATTGAATTCAATTAATTGTTATATATATAATAAGTATTTATCAGTATAAATTTTGTTAAGTGTTGAGTAAAGTAAGTTGTACCTAATTTTTCCTTTTAAAAAATTCACCAGGTGATATTGGAGGATCTATGGGCCTATTCATCGGGGCCAGCGTTCTGACCCTGTACGAGATGGTGGAGTTGTTCCTTCACGTCTTTCTAAGGCCCATGTTTTGCGGAATGACGAAAAGCAACAAGAAATCCAACAAACATTTTACTGGAAATCAATTACAAAACGCAAGTTTGGACATCTGTAGTAAACAATGTGCAGATGACGTATCTCTACCATCACCAAATTAGTCGGTGATGTTCATATAATGTTATAACAGATCTGTGAAACCGTCTCCTGGATACCGGGGCACTGATTATAGAAGTGACACACATATTCAACACTACGCCGTGTTGTTGATTGGACGTTTCTGTGCAGACATTAAGATAATGCTTCAAAAGGAAACGTAACAGCTCATGAACAAAATTCTCAACATGTGGATTAAAACATTCCCATCAACTTTAAATACGATAATGGTGGTTTATATTTCTGTACAAGTTACTTAGAGTCAATTTGAAGATAGGTAATGAAACCAAAAAATACTTGCTTTTTGATGCAGGGAATGAAAAGTAAGTAAAGGCTCCTACGAAGTGAAAAATTACAAAATAAACAGCTCTATTGTCTTCTGGCACTTTCCTACTCACTTCATCTCTTGTTGTTACCAACATAAGTGCCTGCTTCACTCTCTTTTCTGAATTAAAAATTCACCCCAAATACCGGAGCATACTCAATGTCTCAATTGTTTCTATGGTATATGTTTGTGTTGAGAATATTGGCTATTAAGCTTAATTGCTGGCCAACCTACTTCGCGGGGGTTGTGTGGGTTGGACCCGAGATCTCAAGTAGTCGGTGAGAGAGAGCTATAATAATGACCTGAGTTAGAGACGATCTTTTTTGGGATCGTGGATAGCTCATTCAGTAGAGTCACGCTCTCACCGGCCAGGCGGAGTTGTCGTACCAGTAAGGTCGCGGGTCCAACCCCCATCACCGCCGCGAAAATGTTTTTATTATCTATTGTCTTCTGGCACTTTCCTACTCACTTCATCTCCTAATGATATTAAGAACAAGAAATAAAGTGAGTAGAAAAGTGCCAGAAGACAATAGAGAATAAAACGTTGCACGATGGGAAATTAAACCCACGACCTGACTGTTACGGCACCTCCGCCTGGCCACGAGAGGGACGATCAACAACCGACGCCATTCACCGTGTTATTATCAAGATAAGTACCTGATCCGCTCTTTTTTCTCCGTGCAATGATAACTTGTGACGTAAGATTATCAAGATGGCCGAGGCCATTCGGGCACTGGGTTGTATCGTAGCCATCGTTAACTTATAGCCTGGCGCTGACCAAAAAAGGATGTCAAAAGACAAGTCTTTGGCCTCAAATGAAAACAGATTTTGAGTTGTATTCAATTGATAGTATGCGCTTGGCTAAGAAGCCATCCGGAAGTATAACGGACCAACACACAAAACGGTGTGTATCCATGAACGTTTATAATCGGGTTAATACAGTTCAGTCAGCATTACTCATAAACGCGGATGGCAAAAAACAATAACAAAGACCTGAGTGACGTCATCTGCATACTATCTATAGTCCAACCAACGGCATCACTTGTTTCCCTGAGCTCTACTAACGACATCTCACTAGACTGTGCAAAAATCTAAAAAATCTCGTCAAACTATAAGTCCTAGTGGATTCTGGCGTCGCCATCGTTATGTTATAGCCTGACACTGAAACATGAAAAGACTGGCATTTTGACGTCATTATTTGGTTTTTGCACTACCTAGTGAGTTGTCGTTAATAGAGCTCATGGAAACAAGTGATCCCATTGGTTGAACTATTGAACACAACTCACGATTTGTTTTCTTTTGTGGCAAAAGACTGGCATTTTTTTAAAAATTTAGGAAAAGAAATATCACGCAAAAAAAATAAAAAATAACAAACTTCTTTAACTTTTCTGCCATTGTTTTTAAAAACACACTATATGCAATGTTAACCAAATAGCACATACTGTGTTCTTTAATAAAACGGCACTTTTAATGATACATACAATAAGACAACACCTTGGGACTAGCGAGATGAAAAGTTCTCACCACCTCCTGTTAACGTTAGGATTAGTCAGGTATGAAAAACGTCAGAAACCTGTCACGTTGGAAATCACAAGGATAATAACACCAGAATAATTGATCGGACATATATCATTTAATTTGTTTTCAATAGGCTTCAACAGTCGTGACGTCACTTCCCTCGTAATGTCGCATAGTAACCGGTTCTAAACTATTGGGACAATGGCGGACACCCTTATGAAATAATGCTCCGACGAGCATAAAAGTGTATCAAGAGGAGAAAAACAAAATTCTGATCACATGACATGTGAAAAAGATATAAAGAAAGAAATCCGTGTGGAATGGATAAACAATTTAACACTCTCCTTACCACCTACAGCAAAATCGTCACATTTGTTTCGACACAATATACATTTTTTCTTATTCAGACTTATTTTGCACATCACAATGGTCTTAGTTTAATTAATAAGAACATAACGTTGTTTTGTAGAGAGATTGTTCGAGTTTTAAAAAATCAATTTTTCTGCTGGATAAGCCTGTCATTTTGGGAAAATACTGAAAATGGTCGGTTACCAACATCCTGAACATTATCATCATCATCATCATCATCATCATCATCATCATCATCATCATCATCATCATCATCATCATCATCATCATCATTATGAACATTATCATCGTCATAATCATCATCATCATCATCATCATCATCATCATCATCATCATCATCATCATCATCATCATCATCATCATCATCATCATCATCATCATCATCATCATCATCTTCATCATCATCAGCAGCAGCATCATCATAATCATCATCATCAAAATTCACCATCAGAATTGGATTCAGTAGTCTGATGTCACGCCGCCCGGCAACGGCGGCCATCTTGGTTCTAAACAAAGAAAATCATTACTTTTTATTCTTCATGCTGGCTAGAACTTTTCATATGTCTTGTGATCAGAATGTGTAAAAGTCAAAACAAGATCAAATTTTTGGGTTTTTCCCTCTGGATACGCTTTTATGCTCGCCGGAGAAATATTTCATACGGGCATCCGCCATTGTTCCGATAGTTTAGAGCCAGTTACTAAGTTACCATGCGTCATTAGGAAGGAAGTGACGTTACGACTTTTGAAGAGTATTATCATCATTCCGACCTACAGAAAGAACAAAGTTGGCAACACTCAGTCCTCTGCTATTTATTTTTATACGTAGACCGCCTGTCGCTGAGTAGCCTCACTACATTATATAAATCAGACTATGAAGTGTTAAAGGTTACACCGTTTTGTGTGTTGGTATATTTAATCTGGCTGGCGGATGTTATAACTATTTTAAATAAACGCATAGTATAAATAAATGACATCAATTGAATCGAAAGGTCATTGAATTGAATTCATCAAGGAACAAACGTGTGATGACAAAAATCTAGTTCCAATCTCATTGGAAGTGTAAAACTAGTCTTAAGGAGGACTGAATATATACCTTGTGTACTTGATCTTCTGATGGCAATTTTTTTTGGCGAGTCTAAATATATGCTGGTTCTCAATCGTCGATCTTTCACGTTCCATAATCTTAAGATTTAGCCTATTCACACAGCTACTGTGCGGCTATGTGGTCTTCTGGTATGACACTCGCTTTCGGATCGGAAAGTCCTGGGTTCGAGCCTCGTGCTCGGCGCATAGTTGAGTCCTTGGAAAAGGCTCTTTACTCACTTTCTCTCACCGTACTCAGGTGTAAAATGAGTACCTGGCCGTTAACAGCGTTGTATTTGTCCGAAAAATTGTAATATCGCCTAACAGGCGGCATGTCCTGTCCTATATGTTAAATGTTGCTGTTGACCAGGGACCCCTTGTAAAGCGCTTTGAGCACATTTAGTGGAAATTGCGCTATATAAAGCTCAATTTAATTAAATTTAATTTACTAAATTATCAATGACACGTTATAATTTGATATGCAACCCATTCATTATTTTTCCTCTGAAGGGCTGGTCACATACACACTTCCAATGAGTTTAGAACCGGAAAAGTAGCAGGTATGACGTCACGACTTTTCTGCCATATTACTTATATTCTATTATTCCATCTTCTCCTTATCATTTCATCTTCACCCACACCTCCTCACGTGATAACACAACAAATATTACTTCTCCATCCATTACATTACTGTCATCACCATTATCACAATCATCAATAAACATCCTTACCAACATCAACTTTACGTACAACATCACATCGCTGACATCGTTATCACACACAAATCGGTCACGAATCAAAACACAAACACACCGAGGTTTTAAGTGTACCCGTGGGGCAGGTACTCACATCTTGGAACTTTATCGAAACGAACCGACACGGGCACAAAACGCTTTTCGTTTATAGATAGTATGCGCTTGGCTAAGGAGTTCACAACATTGCCATCCGGAAGTAGAACGGACCAACACACAAAACTGTGTGTAACCATGAACGTTTATAGTCTGGTTAATACAGTTCAGTGAGCATTACTCATAAACGCGGATGGCAAAAAACAATAACAAAGACCTTAGTGACGTCATCTTCGAACTATCTATAGATAGAACGAAGTTGACGTCACTCAGGTCTTTGTTATTGCTTTCAGCCATCCGCGTCTATGAGTAATTCTCACTAAACTGTATTATCTTGACTTTAAACGTTCAAGGCTACACAAAGTTTTGTGTGTTGATCCGTTATACTTCCGCATGGCAATGTTGTGAACTTCTTAGCCAAGAGCATATTGTGCTCAAAATTGTGAACATAAATGAATGAAAATTTACGGGAATTTCCACTAAAAGGATGCATTATGGTTTGCAAAAATAATTAAAGATTTATCTTCACTGCTCCTAACCGATTTCGTGTTAAGTCGAACTATTAAAAACGACCTCCAACTATTTTTTAAAATCGTAAACCCGTGATGAGTCCTGATTTTTAAGAATTTTTAATAAGTTTGTGGGGAACTTAGTAGGGTAAAAAAGTCGTGACGTCACACCCATTACTTTTCCAGTTCCTAAATCATTGGAATGATGTATGTAATCATTCCTTCGGAGAACTAATATTGAACAGCGTACATATTGACTCATATCCTGGCATAACTAATTTTGTACCAGGGTGTATAGATAGTTCGAAGATGACGTCACTCAAGCCTTTGTTATTGTTTTTGCCATCCGCGTTTGTGAGTTTTTCTCACTAAACTGTATTAACCAGACTATAAAAGTTCATGGTTACACAGAGTTTGTGTGTTGGTCCGTTATACTTCCGGATGGCAATGTTGTGAACTCCTTGGCTAAGCGCATTCTATCTATAGATAGTATGCGCTTTGCTAAGAAGCTCATAACATTGCCATCCGGACCAACACGCAAATCTATGTGTAACTATGATCTTTTATAGTCTGGATAATACAGTTTTAGTGAGAATTACTCATAAACGCGGATGGCAAAAAAAACTATTACAAAGACCAGAGTGACGTCCACTTCAAACTATCTATAGTCTGACTGATATAATGTAGTGGGAACTACTCAGAACAAAGGCTGACTAAAAGCAATAACAAGGATTGAGTGACGTCAATTTCGTTCCATCTATAATCTTAGTCAGAAATAATCATCTGAATGCTGTCTAAAATTGATAACAAAAACAAAACTCAGTGTCGTCAACTTCTTTCCTTCTACTGATTCTATGCGCCTAGTTAAAATACTCACAACATCCGCCAGCTGGATGTAACATACGAACACACAAAACTATTTGTAACCTTAAACGTTTATGTTTACAGTCTGAATAATAGAATTTAGTGAGTACTACTCAAGAAAATTGCTGGATAAAAACAATAATAAAGAGCGGAGTGACTCGAACTTCGTTCTATCTCGAGATACTTCTTAGTTGACGTCACTCAGGTCTTTGTTATTGTTTTTTGCCATCCGCGTTTATCAGTAATTCTCACTGAACTATATTAACCAGACAACAACCTTCATGGTTACACATAGTTTTGTGTGTTGGTCCGTTATACTTCCGGGTGGCAGTGTTGTGAATTTCTTAGCCAAGCACATACTATCTATAATTAATGAAAACTACGATCAGAGCGGAGCCTTCGATCAGAGAGACAAAGGTAACCGATTTGGAAACGTTCATATCGACCGTGGTACACATGACTGCCACCCAATGGTGAACAAATCACTCATTTTGACGTGAACGCCTGTTACATTAGGCGTATGAATCTGTGTTATACTTCTCTCTGTAGTTGATATGTGTATTTCAGGGCCCGTTTTTTTTATGAGGGTGGACTAGCTCTTAGTCCCTGTCGTTAGTCGAGGACTTGAAAAAAATCGCGTTTTTTTTTTACATGTGAGCTAATCACGGCACCTAGGGACTAAATTTTGCCAAGTGTTTTTGTCCCTTGCTCGGATGGAACGTGTCGTTAGTCTCTGACTTGTTACTAGGATACATCATACATAGAGTCGACAAGATAGCATCTGTTGTGAGATTGAGCAAGTTTCGACTCGTGAGGAAAATAATTCGATTACGAATGACAGAGGCAAAAAGTGGTCTGCTGCAATTGGATTCAGTAGTCTGATATCACGCCACCCGGTAACGGCGGCCATCTTAGTTCTAAACAATGAAAATCATTACTTTTTATTCTTCATGCTGGCTAGAACTTTTCATATGTCTTGTGATCAGAATGTGTAAAAGTCAAAACATAATCTAATTTATTTGGGTTTTTTTCCCTCTGGATACGCTTTTATGCTCGCCGGAGAAATATCTCATAAGGGCGTCCGCCATTGTTCCGATAGTTTAGAGCCAGTTACCAAGTTACCATGCGTCGTTACGAGGGAAATGACGTTACGACTGTTGAAGAGTACTGACACTGGCTTTAAAAAACTGTAAAAAATATACAGATCGTCGAAAGTACACATTTTTTTTTGAGTAAAGAATTTTTTACAACGAATCGAATCGGACTAGCGAATTGCGAGTGAACGGAGACTCGAAGTCGAAGGGTTCGCTTCAAAGAACAAAATGGATTAGAAAGTATAATGGAGACAAAAGTTTTTCTGGCATTGTAACCGACTAAAATAATGTGATTCATCAGCGCAACATTCTGTTTTGTTTGTTTCGTTCTTAGTTCGATTTGTTAAGAGTTTCATTGACTTAAATATATACAATTGACAGTTGATGGCAGTCAATATCACCACGTGAATTGATTCATCATGTGGTTTTGACAAAATTAATTTCAAATATGAAATGGAACGAAATATATTTATACCGGATGTTTTGCTAGTTTCCTCATTGGAATCTTTTGTGTTGAAAAGTATGAAGACTATTTTTTATTTCCCGCCATCGTGTACTAGTGAGCTTGATATTACCAGTACATAATAACAGAATTATTCAACGTCCTTACATTCCCATTCTAGAAAAACGCTCATAGAACAGTCTTTTTTTTTAATAGAGCATTTATATAGTGCTTTACAAGGGGTCTCTGGTCAACAGCCACACTTAACATGTAGGATGGGACATGACGCCTGATAGGCGATATTAAAATTTTTTCGGACAGAAACAACGCTGTTAACGGCCAGGTACTCTCTCTCTCTCTCTCTCTCTCTCTCTCTCTCTCTCTCTCTCTCTCTCTCTCTCTCTTTCTCACCGTGAGTAAAGAGCCTTTTCAGAGGCTCAACAATGCGCCGAGGGAGGTTCGAACCCAAGACCTTCCGGTCCGAAAGCGAGTGTCATACCCCTAGATCACATAACCGCACGTACAGAAGTCACTTTTAGTCACTTGCTTGCCCCAGGATTAAGACTAGGACTAAGGAAGTCTTTTACTAGACTGGTAAAGAACTTAACCCTCTCCTTACCACCTATAGGAAAATCGTCGTTACGATAAAACCAACATTTTTCTTATTCAAATTTCCTGTGTACATTATACAATTTAAAGAAAATGAACAGTGTGTTGTAGAGCTTGTTTTGCTAAAGAAATTATGTATCGAAAGAACTTTACTGCTATTATATCTGAGTGCTAAAAATCTCTTTTTGTGTTAGTTGGGTGTGAAGTTTTGGGGAATTCATGAAAATGGCTGGTAAGGAGAGGGTTAATCTAGTCCCCGCACATAAAAATGGGTCAGGGTGGTTATCAACGCGTACGAATCTGTGTGATAATTCTCTCTATAGATAGTATGCAGATGACTTCACTCAGGCCTTTGTTATTGTTTTTGCCATCCGCGTTTGTGAGTTGTTCTCACTAAACTGTATTAACCAGACTATAAAAGTTCATGGTTACACAGAGCTTGTGTGTTCGTCCGTTATACTTCCGGATGGCAATGTTGTGAACTCCTTGACCAAGCGCATTCTATCTATAGATAGAATGCGCTTGGCCAAGGAGTTCACAACATTGCCATCCGGAAGTATAACGGGCCAACACACAAACTCTGTGTAACCATGAACTTTGATAGTCTGGTTAATACAGTTTAGTGAGAACAACTCACAAACGCGGATGGCAAAAACAATAACAAAGGCCTGAGTGACGTCATCTGCATACTATCTATACATTTGATGTGTATTTGTATTTAACCAGTTGTCTATCACACTCTGGAATGTAACGTATTTAAAAATTTGACCAGAAATATCGTCCTTCAAATAGATATCGATCGGTTTAAATGACCCTTATATTGGCAAAAAGTTCTCAAACTTAGGACTTCCCTATGTCATCCTTAAAGTCCCAGGTTTGAGAGGGTTTTTTTTTTGTTTGTTGCCAAGATGGGGGTCATTTAAAACGATCGATATTTGAAAGACGAGATTTCTGGTCAAATTTTTAAAAACGTGTTTTTTCCAGAGCCCGGCAGTCAGTCAGCTTGTTAAGAATGTGTTTGTGTGAGGGTGTGAGTGAATGAGTGAGCGTGTGTGTGTGTGTGTGTGTGTGTGTTCAGACACTTGTTCGTGTGTTATCTAGATCTGATCGGGGACCGTGCTCTTTTTCTTTGTATATTTTTATGGTCGTTATCTGTCGTCCTTCAACGCAGTGTACTCGTTCCCTCCAGTCAATTTGTTTCTTCGCTTTCAATGGAGTATTTATTGACGTCAGTCGGCTCTTTGTCTTTGTTTTTAGCCAGCCATGTTTATGAGTAGTTCTCACTTAATTATATTAATCAGACTATAAACGTTTAAAGTTACACATAGTGTGTGTGTGTGTGTGTGTGTGTGTTGTTACGTTATATCAGGCTAACGAATGTTGTGAGTAATTTAACTAAGTGCATAGCTTCAATATTATTATGGGTGTTATCAGTCCACCATCACACTGATAACTCGTTTCCCTCCATTTAGTTTGTGTTTCTTCTTTTTGTATGGAGTAAAAGCTTGTGTTTCTTCTTTTTGTATGGACTTCTTTTTGTATGGAGTAAAAGTTTGTGTTTCTTCTTTTTGTATGGAGTAAAAGTTTGTGTTTCTTCTTTTTGTATGGAGTAAAAGTTTGTGTTTCTTCTTTTTGTATGGAGTAAAAGTTTGTGTTTCTTCTTTTTGGATGGAGTAAAAGTTTGTGTTTCTTCTTTTTGTATGGAGTAAAAGTTTGTGTTTCTTCTTTTTGGATGGAGTAAAAGTTTGTGTTTCTTCTTTTTGTATGGAGTAAAAGTTTGTGTTTCTTCTTTTTGTATGGAGTAAAAGTTTGGTGATATTGTTTTTAAGGTCAATGAATCTGTTTGGTATTGTGAAGTGCTCATGGATTCTACTTATTTTATAAGAATATCTAGATATTAACTGTTTAAAAACTTCTTTTCGTGTTTTTATGAGTGATCTGTAATCACATACTTTTCGCATTACACTCACACACACACACACACACACACACACACACACACACAAGGATAGCTATCTGTTGAATGAACTCGAAAGGATAAGTAGATCAACTCAAAATTTATGATTCGAGTATGGGATAAAATTTGAAATCAATTTATATTGTCTTAAAAGACAATTCATTTTTTTGACTTCGTAATAGAATTCCACGAAGCTTTTTTTCGGGCACGGGGAGATATTTTCTGCATTGCATAACTTATATATTTTGCTAACTTATCGTATTCCCCATGTGACTACTGACTTAAGGCCTTTCGCTTCCTAATCATCCGATCGGGACGCCTCGGATGCCTCTCTAATCATCTGTGTCATTTCCTTCCACAGTTCACGGTCTTTTGCTGTGGATGCTAAGTACATAAGGTCTTCCTTTGATTTTAATTCTTTGTTATTTTGAAGGCGTTTTAGGTCTCGATTGAGGACAGTATAAATTGACGTGGGTGGTCTACCTTGACATTTCTTGTGTCCAGATGGGGTGAAAAACGTATTCATGTTTTTATCAGCCATATTAAGAGCGGAAATTGGTTTATATAAATTTGAAGAAATTGATTATACTCTAAATAATGAG
This sequence comes from Berghia stephanieae, assembly GCF_034508935.2. Lineage (NCBI taxonomy): Eukaryota > Metazoa > Mollusca > Gastropoda > Nudibranchia > Aeolidiidae > Berghia > Berghia stephanieae. Next base: position 15,160,242 of record NC_088363.1, read on the forward strand.
AGGAACCACTAACTGGCATCGATTCAATGCAAGTACTCCAACCTCATTGTTTTACTCGATAACCGGAAAGTTGAAACACAACTCGCGTGATAAAAATGATGCCGTCTGTTTTCGATGAGAAATTTGACGATACAAAATACAAAATGTCTTATCAACCTCATAATGTATCGAACCATATTCACGTTCATTGTAAACACCGTGCAAGATTTGGTGACGATTTGTCTAGTGGTTTCGGAGCCTTAGTGTTACAAAAATCCAATTTGCCAAATATATATATATATATATAATATATATATATATATATATATATATATATATATATATATATATATATAAAATCGTGTTTGATACAAATATGGTACGAATAGTGCTCGACATGTAACAATGGAGCGAATTATTATTTAACTATTTACCACAATGTTGGAGTCAATCTACATCAACATCGATGTTTCAGGCCTTTTCAGTCATCGTCAGGACTGTGTGTTACATGAGTTTGGTTTGTTGTCTGTTGTTGTTTGTTCAACAATATCCACTAAACTGTTGAACAAACAACCACAGACAACAAACCAAACTCATGTAACACACAGTCCTGACGATGGCTAATTAGGTCTGAAACATCGATGTAGACTGACTCCAACATTGTGGTAAATATTAAAATTATATATATATATATATATATATATATATATATATATATATATATATATATATATATATATATATATATATATTACTTCCTTCTTCACGTATATTTTTTATGTTTTGATTAAGGGTGCCAATACAGGTGTTCTTATCATCGGAACTGTTGGAAAATATGCCATAATCACTCAAGTTGGAAGATTACGAGTGTAATTTAGGCCAGGCCCACTAAAACATGAAGATATTGCTCCATTCATTTTGATAACACGACGTAACGTAAAGCTGTTGGGATTTTTACAGTCAAACTTTCAAATCTTTATTATATTCTCATTCTAGTTTTTGGTATAGAAGGAACGAAATTTACGTCACTCAGATCATAGTTATTATTTTTAGACGGCTAAGCCTGTTATTGGTAAGTTCTCGCAAATTATACCAATCAGACAATTCAAACTATGCGTTTAGGTAAATGCTCACAACATCCACTAGCCGGATTAACGTACCAACAAACAAATCTATGTGTAACTTTGATTGTTTATAGTCTAATTGATATAATTTAGTGAGAACTAATCACCAAAATGACTGTCTAAAATTTAAAAAAAACAATAGCAAAATAGTTGAGTGACGTCAACTTCGTTCATTCTAAAAATGTTTAAGGTTAGACACAGCGTTGTCTGTTGTTATGTTCAATTCTGCTGGCGGATGTTATGAGTATTTTACCTAAACGCATAACATCAATTGGAGTAATGATTTTCTTATCTTTTTTAAAATAAAAGAGTGACATTTTACATGGATTATGCAATTTACAGAGAGAATTTTGTGAATATTTTACCTAAACGCATAGCATCAACTGAAGTAAGGATTTTAGTATCTTTTCTTTAAAAAGAGTGACATTTTACAATGGATTACACAATTTACAGAGACAATGTGAACAATCGCCAGCAATCCACGAGCACCAGTGTTTTGAATTTTGATGACGTCAAGTAAGTAGAACTGATAAATTCGTTTGTAGAGAATAAATAAAGATATATAATAAAAATAAATAAATAAAATTCCCTTTATTCAACCGTAGCCATCGTTAACTTATAATATAGCCTGACACTAGAACCCTCAAGGACTTATAGCTTGACGTCATTTTTAATTGTTTGGTTTTTTTTTCACCGCCTAGTGAGTTGTCGTTAGTAGAGCTCAAGGAAACAAGTGATCCCATTGGTTGAACTATTGAATACAATTTATGATTTGCTTTCTTTCGGGGCCAAAGACTTGTCTTTTGACGTCATTTTTTTTTGGTCGGTGCCAGGCTATGAATTTACAATGGCGACGATTCAACCCACAGGGGAACGTTGTCTCTAGGGTCTATTCCAGTGGAAGATTGGAATAACCCAAGCTTCAGCCGCAGTGCAGCGCCTCAAATTGAGCTAGTGTGAGGTGACTTGCTGAAGGCCGCACCGCGCAGCGGCAGGTGATTGAACTCGGTACCGTTTGGGTACGAAGCAAAAAGCTCACCGCTGAGCCACGCTGTCCCTATAGCAGATGACGTCACACAGCCTTTTTTAAAATTGTTTCATAACAAGATCAGCTGGATCAATAGCTCTCGTTACATTCTCTCATTCAGGCCATAAACGCTTAAATTGAGTTTTAACTTGAGATTTTTTATATATCCACTTAAAGTGCGCAAAGCGCTTTACAAGGGCCAGCAGCAACACTTAACATATAGGACGTGACATTACGCCTGTTAGGGGAAATTACAATTTTTTCGGACAAAGACAATGCTGTTAACGGCCAAGTATTCATTTCACACCTGAGTACGGTGAGAGAATGTGAGTAAAGAGTCTTTTCCAAGGACTTAACTATGCAACGAGCGAGACTCGAACCCAGGGCCTTCCGATCCGAACGAGAATGTCATACCACAAGACCATATAGCCGCACGAGTAAGTTTAAGTTTACTTACAGTTTTGTTGAAGGGCTTGTATCATTGGGTTGTTTATTTGTCATCGGACCCAAGTCTTTGGAATGATGTTAAACAATCCTTTAAAATTAAGGGACGAGCTATCATGTAAAAAAGATGCGTTGAAATGCATTGCATTATTTCTGACACTGAGTAGCATGGATTTCCAACTTTAAATTTTACCATTATGATAGTAGGGGGTAGGGGGAAGAGGGCACGTTAGATCTGTTGGTGGAGCACTCGCTTCATACGCAAAGCGATCGTGATCGATCCCGGGTGCAGTCGAGTTTTTTTGGGGGGTTTTTTTGCGGGCAGTGATTGGGTAGCTGAGTGTGTTAGAGATAATTATAATAATGATAATAATAATAATAATAATAATAATAATAATAATAATAATAATAATAATAATAATAATAATAATAATAATTAATAATAATAATAATAATAATAATAATAATAATAATAATAATAATAATAATAATAATAATAATAATAATAATAATGCTAATAATAATAATAATACTAATAATAATAATAATAATAATAATAATAATAATAATAATAATAATAATAATAATAATAATAATAATAATAATAATAATAATAATAAATAATAATAATAATAATAATAATAATAATAATAATAATAATAATAATAATAATAATAATAATAATAATAAATAATAATAATAATAATAATAAAAATAATGATAATAATAATAATAATAATAATAATAATCAATAATAAATAATAATAATAATAATAATAATTAATAATAATAATAATAAATAATATAATATATATATTATCGACACTATATAGGGCATTTTTATCATTATATAGATCTACATTGAACTCGCGCATCCTATCTGAAGGATAATAGGTAATTGGTATTGCTCGTTTTACGCCATAGAAACCGGGACATGGGCCTAATGGCTCTGAATGACTATTTTTAATAAAAAAAATTATAATATTCTTTATAATATAGTAATAATAATAATAATAATAATATATATATATATATATATATATATATATATATATATATATATATATATATATATATATATATATATATATATAATAAAATTATAGTATTCTATTCTTTCAGGATTTCGTCCAATTCCAGGAGATCCACACGCCACCAACAGTTTTTACACGGCCTGTTGTTCGTCTTCTTCCTTCTCATCTTGCTTTTCATGATTCTTTTTGTTGTTTTCTATGTTAAATATGAAGGCAAAGGCTATAGCGGGCAAACAGGTAATTTCACATATCTATTTATTTTGTTTGTTTGTATCTTATCATATTTTTTCATTGTTTGATTTTAAAATATATTCGAATTGTGAACTTTTATGTCCGCTTAATGTGCGGTTATGTGGTCTAGTGGTATGACACTCGCCTTTGGATCGGAAGGTCCCGGGTTCGAATCCAGTTCTGAGCGGCGCATAGTTGAGTCCTTTGAAAAGGTTCTTTACTCGCATTTTTTTTACCGTGCTCAGATGTAAAATGAGGACATGGCAGTTGACAGCATTTTCTCTGTCGGAAAAAAAATAATTTAATCTCGCCTAACAGGCGCCATGTCTCGTACTACATGTTAAGTGCTACTGTTGGCCAAGGACCCCACTGTAAAGCGCATTGAACAAACGTAGTGGATATTGCACTATATAAAAGCTCAATTTTAATGCACGTTTTACGGTGATTCTAAGCCAAGAAGAATGCAGAATACATTCCAGATTTATATCTTTAAAATTTGCCTCGGATAGACGCAGTAAAAATCTATATAAAGAAATTCTAAAAAAAATTAACAGATTAAAATCAAGTAACCCTTTAATTACCAACTAAATTTGACCTTAAAATTGAGCTTTATATAGCGCAATATCCACTAAATGGTCAACAGCAACATTTAACATGTAGGATGGGACTTGCCGCCTGTTAGGCGATATTACAATTTTTCGGACAAAGACAACGCTGTTAACGGCCAGGTACTCATTTTACACCTGAGTACGGTGAGAGAAAGTGAGTAAAGAGCCTTTTCCAAGGACTCAACTATGCGCCGAGCGCGAGGCTCGAACCCAGGACCTTCCAATCTGAAAGCGAGTGTCATACCACAAGACCACATAGCATCAAAAGTACATGAAAATCGTCACATTCATTACGTTACAACCAACATTTTTCTCATTCTGATTTGTTTTGTACGACGTGCACTTATTTGCAGGTCTGAGAACCCAATTGGCTCGTTGATTCTGACAAAGCTGCAAGTATTTAGATGTAGAGAGGGGTGGATGCTTCATGAAGCCTGGGATCGTAAAAATAGTAACGAAAATGCGAAAACGGAAAGGCTTCCAATGGGATCGGGAACAGTACAGACAATGGACGTTTCGGGTACAAACCTGTCGTCGATAAAACAATAAATAAACAACGAAACGTTGAGAATAAATAAAACAAAAATTTGCGAGAATTGTAGCCTTTATATACTCAACAAAAGATGAAGTGAGTAGAAGTGCCTGAAGACAATAGAGAATAAAAATTTTCGCGGCGGTGATGGGGGTTTGAACCCGCGACCTTACTGGCTCGACAACTCCGCCTGGTCGGGGAGAGAGTGGCTCTACCGTACGAGCTATCCACGATCCCGTTTATATACTCGTGTGGTTGGAGTATGAATAAAACGTTAGAGCGCGGTGTCGGTCCAACTGGCGATACAATTCTCGCAAAATTTTGTTTTATTTATTTGTTTTCAATGTTCCTTTGTTCTTTGTTTTTTTTGGTGATGGGTTTGTACCCGAAACGTCCATTGTCTGTGCTGTTCCCATACAAAGCTTTTCCAAGTATTCTGAAAGCTATTCGTGCGGCTATGTGGTCTAGTGGTATGACACTCGCTTTCGGATTGGAAGGTCCTGGGTTCGAGCCTCGCTCGGCGCATAGTTGAGGCCTTAGAAAAGGCTCTCTACTCACATTCCCTCACCGTGCTCCGGTGTAAAATGAGTACCTGGTTGTTAACAGCGTTGACTCTGTCGGAAAAAAAATTGTATTATCGCCTAACATGCGTCAGTCTAGTTCTACATGTTACGTGCTGCTGTTGGACAGGGACCCTTTGTGAAGAGTTCTGAGCACGTTCAGTAGATATTGAGCTATAAAAAAAGCTCAAGAAAGCTCAAAGAAATCTTTGTAACACTATCCCACATTGATTCGTTTTGGATGTATGAATAAACGTTATCTCTATACACAATCGTGACTGGACTTCGTATTACTTCATTGATAGTCTAATGGTGACCATGTTTGTACGACTAAGTGGTCTTGTGGTATGTCACTCGCCTTTACGGATCTGGATCGGAAGGTCCAGGGTTCGAGTCCCGTTTTTTGGGGGGGATGGCGCATAGTTGTGTCCTTGGGAATGATTATTTACTCACATTCTCTCACTGGATTCAGGTATAAAATGAGTACCTGGTCGTTAACAACGTTGAATCTGACGGAAAAATTTGTGATATTGCCTAATAGGCGTCATGTTTTGTCCAAATGTTAAGTGTTGCTGTTGGCTAGGGACCCCTTGTCAAGCGCTTTGAGCACGTCTAGTGGAATTCGGGCTATATAATAGCTCTATTTTTTTTTAAAGTTTTTTTTTATTTGGGGGGGAGGAGAGGTTTGGGGGTGGGGGTGGTGAGTGGGGGGGGGGGGGGTTCAATCCCCATTACGGGCAGTATTTTTCACACTATTCTCAATATTTTATTTACAGTGTGCACAACTCCAGGATGTATACATACAGGTTGGTATTCAGTTATTCTGCATTATGTTGCGTGGTATTGAAAATATTAAAAACACACTATGGAACCTCGGTATAACAGTGATGGTGGGACCAGCTTAAAATCCCTGTTATAACCGAGTCTTGTTATATTATTCGAAGTCCAAGAGAAATAACCCAAATGGTTTGAAATGCCAATACATTCTGTGTTATGAATATTTCAAAATATATTTAATTTAATACGTTTTTTTCTTCCGATGCTTCATTTTAATTAATGAACAAAAATGAGTTTAGCAGCTTTGAAAAAGAACAATATACCAAACAAGTCAGATTTTGGACTCAACACCCCAAATAATTGTTGCTTTTTTGTTGGCTAAAGAAGAGTTTTGAGCCCGAAACATTTCGTGTTTTCTAATTTGTTCTTTTTGCGAAGCTTTCATATTCACTTTTGTCCATTACTCTTTACAGTCCAAAGCTTCTAGCAGCTTAGTGTCCCTTTCATTTAGATTCTAGATGGACTGACATGACCTTGACTCTTGCTCGATGCACCCAAATCAACGTGTACATAGTTGCAGGTTTGATAATCGGACACAATTATCGGCCTATTTTTTAAACGTTGTTGTAATGGAGAATATTTTGATCTGGTTAGAAAGTATTTCCATTGCAACAATGATCCCATAACAATTAATTTAGATTATCAGACCTGCGAATAAACACACGTTGACCTAAATAAATCAATTTTTATTTCTTACTAAATTTCGTTTTGTATATGAATTTTTAGCCAAAAAAATAGAGTTTTTAATGTTGGAATGAATAGTAAGGTTTATTCAGATACTGCTTATTATCTTCGTGAAAGAAAGTTATATTCTAACTTAACACACCTTCCAGATAAGAACGTTTTACTTCAGTGAGGCTAAGGTCGGTAGTTTATTTTCTGTACGCCCAGCCAAGAAAACAATAGAAAAGTCTTGTAAAAGCATACAGCCAAGCCTATATGGAGCCAAAGATTATTATCCTATAAAACGGTATAAACACAGTCGAATCGATAAGGCCGGTGAATCGATAGGGAAAACCCGATGTTATTCTGCAATAAAACAAAAAAGAAACAAAACAATGAATATAACAGCTTCAATAAAGAACACCATACCAAACACGGAACATTTCGGACTCAAAACCAGAAACATAATTGTTTGACTATGATTTTAGTGCTTAACAATATTAAAATCTAAAAAAAAAACCACAACTCTGCTTTAATATGGAAAAAAGGGCGTAAGCCCCAAAGTAAACAAAAATGAGCTATAGGGAATGAGATTAGCGGAAGAGTAGCGTCCCTTGATTGGACGTCACCCATAGTCTGTGACGCCGGTGCCGCGAGGACGAGAGACGCATGCGCACAACCAACATGACGTTCTCTCTCTAATAACTTTTCCGCCGGTGACGTCACATACTATGGGTGACGTCCAACCAAGGGACGCTACTCTTCCGCTAATCTCATTCCCTATTTAGTATGGAAATTCCTCGTTTCACTACGCACAACACGATCTGGGCCATGTAGTAATGTGAAATATTATATCACCAACAAAAATACAAAATCTCGAAATCGAAACGTAAAACATATCCGTAAAATTTCGAACACATTTCCAACCATAACTCCAAAAAAACTAACTCCATCGCGCTTACGTCTCCTCTTAACATAAGACGACAGAATTGTACGAAGTTATTTTTAGAATTCATCTGGCCGTGTCTTTCGCTTTTTTCCTCAGCATCCATGGTATTAGACAAGATTGACCAAGAGGCGGACCCATGTCAGGACTTCTCCCAGTACGCCTGTGGCAAGTATTACAAAAACACCGTTATTCCAGATAGTGAGCACTACGTCAGCATGTTCAGCAAGCTTTTCAACAAGAACATGGACACGGTCAGGTGTGAGTAGATGCATATTATTATACCTTTACATGTCGCCTTTGGTCACCCACACTTTTTACAGGGGGGGGGGGGGGGAAATGCACCATCGTCATGATCTTATGATCGTACTATAGTTATAAAAAGAAATATAATAGAATTCCCTTTATTCATCGCAAAGAGGAAATTTGTCTCTTAGGTTTATTCCAAGGGAAGACTGGAATAACCCAGGCGTCAGCCGCAGTGCAGCGTCGCAAATTGAGCTAGGGCGAGGTGACTTGCTCAAGGCCACACAGCGCAGCGGCGGATGATCTAACTCGATACCTTCCGGGTATGAAGCAAAGACCGTACCGCTGAGCCACGTTGCCCCTTTATTATCATTCTTCTTCTCCAACAATTGGTCGACACATTTTTAGTTTATATTAAGGACAGTTAATACATGAAACAGTTTAAAAATCATAACCAAAGAATCAAAAAGAGTGAATCATTTCAAACATTTAACTGATAGGAAGCTCCATAACATAAAATATGAATCTGATGAATAAGTTATTTTTATTGATGTACTGTTACAGATGTCAATGATGATCATAGTTATTGTATTATCTGGGAATTTTTATCCGAACCTTTCAGTTTTTTCAAAGGATATTTAAAGGCCTTTGATCTAAGCAACCCTTTCTATCAACGTGCCTATATTTGCAGGTCTGATCACCGGACCCGATTATGGGCTCGTTTTAATATTGTTGCATTGGACAATATTTTGCGTTGGTTTGAGAATATTTCCATTTTAGCAATAAGAATATAATAATTTGAGTTATCAGACCTGTAAATAAGTGCAAGTTGCTTTCTATGATGTGTTATGATACGTTATGTTATAGCCAATATTTTCCAATTTATTCCAAAGTGATTTTACAAGAAAAGAGCAAGCCGCATGAGATGAATTACGTCACCAAAATGAAACAGTTTTATAAGTTGTGTATGGACACGGGTAAGATTTTCTTGTGGTCCTGGGGGGAAACACGTTGTTTGTAAACATTAGAGCATTTAAAATACTAGAGCATATATATATATATATATATATATATTATATATATATATATATATATATATATATATGAGTGTGTGGGTATGTAGTACGAAAGTGCTCGATAATGGTGGTAGAGCTAATATAAAATATATAAAATATATAAGTAGTATATAATATAGAAGAGAGAGAGAGAGAGAGAGAGAGAGAGAGAGAGAGAGAGAGAGAGAGAGAGAGAGAGAGAGAGAGGACAGTAGCCACTAAACGTGCTCAAAGCGCTTTACAAGACTCATTAGAAACATGCCGAACAATTCCTCCCTGAGGCTGGGATACGCGGACGACTGGGCACTCGTTACTCAAAGTAAAGTGTGGACCCGTCTCGATAGCGTACTCAGCGAGGACGTCACCAGACTCAAAGCCTACTTCGACAAGTGGTACCTGAAGATGAGCTCTTCGAAAACCGTGGCCACCGCATTTCACCTATGCAGTGGCTGGCATACCCATAAACTGGACGTCCTCGTCGCAGACCAGCTTCTCCCATATGAGCCGCATCGGAAATACCTGGGGCACTGGCGGTCGGTCTATTGAGCAAAGTTGTTTTGTGCCGCCCTATAATTTTCAAATTTAGCAGATACTGCTTTTTGTCTCAATTTTTGCCTATGCTGATTTTCGTTCACACTCGCGCATCTCTCCTGTCTCACTTGCCATGATTGGTACCTGTAACTACTGTACGAAGGTTGTGCGTCATCACGGACGGCTCTCTTTTTCTTGTTGCCCCACGCGAGGCGAGATGACGTGCGACAATGAGCTGAGGGTGGGGTATGGGGGCTACCATGAGCCAAAAAGTCAACAGGCCGCCCAAGCATTTTATATAAAAGACTTGTTTTCTTCTGTTTAAAACCACGGCTATCCACTTCCCACCAGAAACAACGGATACTCTTGACTGCTAAAATAACTAGGTCAGGCCGGCAAATTTAATTTTGCACACCTTGAGGCCTGACTTGGGAGAAATCAAAACCATATCAATTTTATCATTGAAAGAACAGGTTTGTTGTAATCAAACCATACGGATGAAGAAAATTACAATAAATATAGATCTTATGCTATTCGTTTTTCTCAAATGGATGTTAATCATCAATAAGAATATTACACAAATCATTCACCGAGTAGAGCCCCATGATGCTATAAATAAGATTCCAAGTCCATTATCCCGAGACACACAGCAGTTCAATTTGTAGTTATTAGTTATGTTATTGTCTTTGGAGTAGATAAGAAGTGCATTGAGGTTGGATTTTCTATTCCTTCTATTAATGACTGTTATCACAGTTGATATTCGAAGGAAGAAATTTATATGGCAGTCTAATTGCTGTTGTCATATTGTTCTTTTTAAAAAATGATATTCACAAATCACAATGAACAGACGTGTATCGCAATCCATACCGAAACAACAATGAAAGGATCCATAGACTTCAATGATCGGATGTTATACAATTTTTTCTGTAGAGGAAAATCGACAAATGGCCCTCTTTTACATAATATATGCCCGTCGTAAATGCCACTTATGTGAGTATATCTCTTCAAAATTCAAACCACACATGACCCCCCCCCCCCCCATTTTATTTTTATACACAATATACACACATTCTAAAAAAATACACCCACTAGAACATTGATATTGAGCAATTTCCGCTAAGTGAGCTCAAGACACTTAAAAAGGGCTCCTAAGCCAAAAGCAACGTGAAGACGAGACATATGCCTGTTGGGCGAGATAACATTTTCCTCCAACAAAATCAACACTGCTTCTGGTCAGGTACCTACTCATTTTACACCTGAGTACAGTGAGATAATGTTTTCGATCCATGCCGCCTTAAACAAACAGCCAGCAACCGCCCCTGACCTGGGGTAACGCTGGACAACAGCCTCACCAATCGGGTGCATCTCGAATGAGTTGCCCGGAAGATAGAGAAACGCAACAGTCTTCTGGGAAGCTGGGTGGATCAACTTGGGGTGCTCATCAAGCGCTCCTGAGGACGTCCGCCTTGGCACTATGCTATTCCGTCGAGTATTGCGCTCCAGTGTGGTAAAGTCCTTCCTTGATTTCAAAGATGTCTAATTCTAAAACCGTTATAGATAACCACATCTGGTTTTCACCATCTTCTTAGTAAAAGTCATACATTTATGCCTATTGGTCATCGACTTTCATTACATCACCAAAGTTAGTAAAATGAAGATGAACTTTAAAAAAACAAATATTGTCCTCTCCTTCTATATCGGGATCACAACATTGCGACAACTTTCTCTTTGTGAAGTGTAATTGCATGGAACACAATCGCCAAAAGTAGGTCAACAACGTTTCATAGCCCAGTTTGGCAGACTATTAAAAGGCATGAAAACTGTTTTTAAAAAACAAACAAACAAACGGGTTTTCAAATTTTGCTGAGGCACAAAGTGAATGTTTGCACAAAAATTATGACCCATCTTTCTTTAGTGTGAAAACGATTACAGTAAATGTCTATTTAAATATGCTAGAATTGTATGCTGCATCCCATCTTCATGATTATCAGCCATGGAATTTTTCAGTAAGAGGGTGTTGGAAACAGGTCGTTCGCGGATTCTAAACGTCACGTTTCCAGACGGACGGATTAGGAAAATGGATTACATTCTATACGGTTCCATGAGTTGTATAAAAGGGGTTTGCTTTCACTAAGAAGTGCAAAGTTCCAGTGAAATATGTTGCTTAATGTCCATACTAAACTGGGTCACCGGATATTTATCCGTATGGCTTTTTCCTATGGGACTACGTCAGAGACATCGTTTATTCAGCTCCCATACCAGATGTTTGCACGTCTGTCAAGAAAAGAGAGCTGTTATTGAATTCAAAATACATGGAAAGAACTCGAAAAAGATTAAATTTGCTCATTGGTAACCATAGCAACCTTACTTAGGCGCATTGAGTAGAAGATAATGGTAAACCAAATGTAAAGCATTTACGCATTCATAAGTCCATGTTTAAAGTATTGTTTTTTCTGTATTAGATGTTACTAAACTGGGAAAGACTTTATGGACACCCTGTGTATATTATAGTAAGTAATCTGTTCTATTTTTGTTACAGATACAATTGAGAGAATTGGCCTCGCAGCTTATCGGAATTCTGATTATATCAATGAATGGCCAACGTTGAACACATCTTGGAATTCCGCAACCTTTGACCTTAACGACGTCACTGCCAAATACGAGGGTGTTTTTACGGAAAAGAATAACCTTTTCAACTACCGCATCGGCCCAGATCTCCTTGACTCCAATAAAAACGTTCTCAAAGTAAGAAAGTTATATAAAATGTGGATGAAATCCAGAAAAAAATATAAGAGCGGGCACTCCCATCAATAATAATGAGAAATATATGGCATGGAGAAGTGCCAAATGAAATCAGAGAATAGAAAAATCGCGTTGTGCTGTCAGGGCCAAACTCGGATCCAATTGAGACGGCGCCCTCCGCCTGGTTGAGAGAGACGTGTCAGTTGGATCCCGGAATTGGCTTCGACACCGCGATATCTTTTTATTCTCTGTTTTCATCTGGCACTTCACCATATCCTATATTACGTCATCATAAAAATGGATAGTGGCTTTTGAAGAGCATCTTGTAAATGTAATGAACATTCTGAAAGTAAATTGAAATATATTTTTTAAGGGGGCGGGGCGATCCCGATAGTTCAGTTGGTAGAGCACTAGCTTTGCACGCAAAGGAACCAAGATCGATCCCGGATCTAGATTTTTTCCTCTCTCCCACTCCCCTTGTCCACGTAACAGTTATTGGGTTGCTGGGTCTGTTAAATCTGCCGGAAAGTATATTGGCTATTTCCGTTTCACGTTATTGAAACAAAGATGTACTCCGACTCCTTGGTCTTATAGCTCTTAAGGAATACTTTTAAAAGAAGAAAGAATGAGTTATATAGGAGGCTCAGTGAAAAGTTGAGAAGATGATTCGTGGCTGTTAGGCTGGACCAAAAAATACAATCTGTTCCACATTGTATAAAATCTTACGTTTAACCGATCGACTGCCATACTCTGGAAAGACATGCGTTTAAAAATTTGGCCAGAAAACTTGTCCTTCAAATATCGATCGATTTTAAGGACCCCCATCTTGACATAAAATTCCAAACCTGACACTTCTCGAATTCCCATGTGTGAGAGATTTTGCCAAGGTGATGGTCATTTAAATCGATCGATGTTTGAATGACGAGTTTTCGGGCCAAATTTTCAAATTGGAAATTTTTCCAGAATACAGCAATTAACTGGTTCAGGCAAAGTTCAACAAAATAACCTTTCATTACTTTGTCCACAGATAGCTCAACCAGACTTGTGTCTTAGCGTCATCAGAATGAGGTCTTCACCCCACAACGACAGCTCTCTCCTGGCTTGCCAGCAATATTACATAGATGTGGCCTTGACCTTGGGTGCTGACGCTGATACTGCAAGGAAAGACGCCAAAGAGTTTATTGATTTTGAGATTGGCTTGGCTCAGGTGATGGGATGTTTTTGTTTATTAATCAAATTCCTTGCTTTCTGACTAACATATCATCTTCGCGCGAATAAGAAACAGATGTACAGGAAAACGAGGAGGAGGAGGAGTGGGGAAGAGGAGGAGAGAAGAAGAAGAAGGAGAAGAAGGAGAAGAAGAAGAAGAAGAAGAAGAAGAAGAAGAAGAAGAAGAAGAAGAAGAAGAAGAAGAAGAAGGAGAAGGAGAAGGAGAAGGAGAAGAAGAAGAAGAAGAAGAAGAAGAAGAAGAAGAAGAAGAAGAAGAAGGAGAAGTGTGCTTGAGTGCACATACATGTCTTCAAATAATATCCCAAGGGCATCTTCTGATCTGAAAAAGTGTGTATGAAACAGAGTCAGACAAAGCTGTCGAGACAGCTTGATATTTTGATATTTTAAAAAAATTGTATTATTCTTTCTTGATTTGACTGGCACTGTTTCATACTCACAGATTTTTGTCTTACACCTGTGCCTGGTCCCTAATTTTTCCAAGTGCATCACCGGTTACAACAAAACCTCCACAATGTCTGCACCATGTCTGAGCATTAATGTTGGTTTTGCAGATCTTAGAGGAGAGTGTCAATTGGGAGTGAGCGCTTTTTTCTTCCTTGCTTTTACTGATGATGATGATGATGATGATGATGATGATGATGATGATGATGATGATGATGATGATGATGATGAGACCCCGTAGCATTGCTGCACTTGACCACACAATAAAATGATAACGTTTCCTGTTCTTTGTGATTTATTTAACAGATCTCTTCTCCTCCAGACCAGTTGTCAAACAGTTCGATGACGATAGAGAAGATGTCCAAACTTTACCCACCAGTAAGTGAAACTGACACAAATGCACATATGCCAACGTGTACATATATGCAGGTCTGATAACCGAACTCACTTACGGGCTTAGTTTAACATTGTTGTAAAAGACAATATTTTGAGTCATTATTTTTAGATTGCCTTTACAACAATGAGCCCATAAGGAATTTGGTTATCAGACTTACAACTAAGTGAACGTCGGCATTAGTATATTGAGAGATAAAAAGTCTGAAAAAGTGTGTAAGAAAAATAAAGAGAGAAAATTTTTTTTATTAAAAGAACGTATGTCATTCTGGGTATTTAAGTAATGTATTTATGTTTTATCATTTTATTTTGTTTTTTGTATTGTTTTTTGTTGCTGGCTGAAGAAGGGTTTTTGAGCCCGAAACGTTTGGTTTGTGGTATTTTGTTGTTGTTTGTTTGAGGATTTTTTAAAAGCTGTTATATTCACTTTTGTTCATTACTTTCTACAATCCATAATTCCTAGCTACATTGTATTACTAAAGCCGTGTACGGCTATGTGGTCATGCTGTAGGTCCTGGGTTCGAGCCTTGCTCGACTCATAGTCGAGACCTTGGAAAATACTCTTTATTCACATTCTCTCACCGTAAAACCAAAGCTAGAGGTGCCTAAATGAGCCAATAAAATGGAGATTAAAAAAATAAAGTGAGTAGATGTGACTCATTTAAAAGGGAACAACACAAAACAAACAACATTTCGGCCCTTGGCCTTCGTCAGGAGACAGTAAACACAAACACAAATATGTAAATTTACAAAATATCACATTTTGTCAAATGTGGAAATAAAGTTAATGTGAGGAAAGGGCGTCAAGTGTGGATGCAAGAACTCAGCCCGTTAACAGCGTTGTCTTAGTTGAAAAAAATGTAATATCGCCTAACGGGCGTCATGTGTCGTTCTATATATTACTAGTTACAGTTGGTCAGGGACCCTTTGTAAAGAGCTTGGAGCACGT
The DNA here is from genome assembly GCF_034508935.2 of Berghia stephanieae. NCBI lineage: Eukaryota > Metazoa > Mollusca > Gastropoda > Nudibranchia > Aeolidiidae > Berghia > Berghia stephanieae. The sequence goes on from NC_088363.1 coordinate 15,175,814, forward strand.
TTAGTGGATATTGCGCATTATAAAAGCTCACGTTTTTTATATACGTTTCTTAAACATTCTCCTAAATTCCAATCGCTATCAGATAGACTGGCATCGGGCGATCCAAGCCATCTTCAACAATGCCGGGATGTCCATCGACAAGAACATGACAGTCGTTATAGAGTCTCCGTCATACTTTACGTCTCTTGGGTCCATTCTTAAGTCAACACCAAACAGGTAAACACTTGCGTATTTATTTGCAGGTCTAACTGATAACCTAGACTGTTGTCGGCTCATTGTGACCTATGTAGTGGTCAATCGTAGCATTATTGTTGTATGGTCAGATAAATAATTTTCAAGAAAGTAATATCCTTTAATAGACAATTTGTTGTTATAATCTAATTAACGTTAAAATTGTGGGCTCGTTGTGTTGTTAAGGAAATACACACAATCCAACGCAAAATGTCATGGGATTCTTTCACGGCTTTAGAATGCGACTATCTGGTATAGTGGTTGGACTCTTGCCTTCGGATCGGAAGGTCCTTGATTTGACAACCGCTCTGACCGGCGCAAACGCATAGTTGAGTCACTGGAAAAGTCTTTTTACTCACATTCTCTCACCGTGCTCAAGTGTAAAATCAGTTACTACTGGCTGTTAACAGCGTTGTCTCTGTCCTCAAAGATTGTAACATCGCCTAACAGGCGTCATGTCTCGTCCTACTTGGTAGTGTCGCTGTTGGCTAGGGATACTTGTAAGCGTGTTTAGGAGACATAGCTCTATCTAGATTAGATGCTCCATGATGTTTTACGCTGTCGTACATTGAAAATAAAGCAATAAAATGTTAAAAATTTGGCAAAAACTCGTCCTTCGAAGATCGATTGATTAAAATGACTCAAATTATGAAAAAAACTCTTTTTCAAAGAAGTCCCAGGGTTAAAACATTTTTGCCAAGATGAGTGATACTAAGCTGCTAGAGGCTGTAGACTCAAAAAAGGAATACACATATCAAAGATGAGGGTCATTTAAATCGATCGATATTTGAAGGACGAGTTTTCTGGCCAAATTTTTAACTACGAGATTTTCAAGAATACTTACTGTAGTTAAGTGATTAAACAAATGGTTTAAATCATAACGATATTTTGATAAAACGTTTTACTCATGAAAATTTCATCACTTGTCTTGTATTTTAGAGTTCTCCAAAACAGATATGCTTTCGATTATGCTGTGAGTGTGTTGCAAGACTTGACGCAATCAATAAGGGACGCTTCTCTTAAGCTGGAAAAGGTTGTTAACATTTTGACAAGTTTTGAGTAAACTCGATTTGATAACACAAAATGTAGTGAGCTAATATGTGACCCATCGTCTCAAAACGGTATTATGTCGGAATGAACCAGATGCTTAAATGCCGAAGTAAATGTTAAACTGGTCAAAATTATAAATTGTTGGCATTAGCACCCTAAAATATGGAATCCATTCGCTTCAATAAAACATACAAACTCAACACAAGTCTGATATTTCTGGCTATAAATTCAGTTTTCAACATCTTAACTAATCCGACTTAATTGTTTTGAGGCGAAGGGTCACATATATACTGTTTGAGAGAGAGAGAGAGAGAGAGAGAGAGAGAGAGAGAGAGTATGTGTGTGTATTTATATGAGTGTATGTGTGTGTGTGTGTGTGTGTGTGCGTATGAGAGAGAGATTGCGGCTAAGTGGTCTAGTGGTATGACACTCACTCTCAGACCGAAATGTCCTGGGTTCGAGTCCCGATCTAAGTAACGCATAGTTGAGTCATTTAAAAAGGCTCTTTACTCACATTCTCTCACGTACTCGAGTGTTAGAAAGAGTACCTGGCCGTTAACAGCTTTGTCTCTGTCCAAGAAAAATGTAATATCGCCTAATAGGCGTCATGTCTCGTCCTACATGATAAGTGTTGCTGTTTGCTATAGATCCCTTGAACGCGCTATATAAAGGCTCAAGTAAATGCGCATGTCTTTTCTTACTTACGCGATCCCCAGTAGGACTCGAACCAGGGACATACGGTTCCGAAGACGAGTGTCTTACAATGAATGAGACCACCACAGAGTAGACAATAGTTGTCCCTCGTTGTGTAGCTTTTGATTTATTGTAATGTATTTGCGATTCACAGTTTTGAAAAGCATGTATGTATGAGTTGCATTGTACATTAGTACGGCACCTATATGGTGCTATGCTACTCAGCATAAAAGTGTCACGGTCACAGGGAATTCACATATTGGGAGCAAGCACGTCTGTTCCTGGCTAGAGTCACAACTTCGTCAATGGGCATAGAATCCAGCCCATGTAGTAGAGTGCCTGCTGGTCTAGTTGTCGAGCTCCTCAAGTAGGCAATAAAAGTTCGACGCAGGAGAAAAGCATAAAGATTCGTTAGACTAGCTAAATGATTTAATCAAAATGCCTGTAATCTACGTGCTCATATTTTCAGATCTGGTAGTCGAGCGCAATTATGGGCTTAATTTAACAATATTGTAATGGACAATAATTTGTGTTGGTTTCAGAGTATTTTCATTGCAACAATGAGGCCATTAACAGTTTGAGTTATCAGACCTGCTAATACGTGCACGTTACGCCGCCTGTAATAAATGAACCCCCAAAAAAATTGTTTTGACACGTACGGCTATGTGGTCTAGTGGTATGACACTCGCTTTCGGATCGGAAGGTCCTGGGTTCGAGCCTCGCTCGGTGCATTGTTGAGTCCTTGGAAAAGACTCTTTACTCACATTCTCTCACCGTACTTAGGTGTAAAATAAGTACCTGGCCGTTAACGGCGTTGTTTTGTCCGAAAAAGTGTAATATCGCCTAGCAGGCCGCATGTCCCGTCCTACATGTTAAGTGTTGCTGTTGACCAGGGACCCCTTGTAAAGCGCTTTGAGCACATTTAGTGGATATTGCGCTATATAAAAGCTCAATTCAATTGAATTCAATATTTATTAATCCTTTTTCAAGATTACAAGAGGCATTACCAACCTTGATCCTCGATGGAAGCAGTGTGTGAGTGAAGTCAAGGGTGTCTTCGCAGCTGGGCTTTCCAAACAATTTGTCTCCAGGACGTTTTCAGAGCGGTCTAAAAGATATGTAAGAATATTATTGTCGTACTCTGGAAAAACCCAAATTTAAAAAATTGGCCAGAAAACTCGTCCTTCAAATATCGATCGATTTAAATGACCCTCATCTTGGCAAAAACTCAAACTGGGACTTCGCGAAGTCCAGTTTGAGAGTTTTTGCCAAGATGAGGTCATTAATCGATCGATATTTGAAGGACGATTTCTGGCCACATTTCAAATAAGGATTTTCATATCGGCAGATACGTTTAGTATGTGACCTATCATGTTAAACATCTAAGCAAGCGAGATCTATTTGAATTCCTGAATATTTAATGAACACAAAATGTATGATTGGGAGTCCGGATAGCCCAGCTTCACACGCAAAGGAACCATCGTCATCTTGTACTATCATCCAATGAAAACGCTTCTTTTCTTACTAATGGAGGCCCCGATAGGTCAGTTGGTTAAGCACACGCTTCACATACAAAGGGGGCCAAGATCGATTGTGATGCAGTTGATTTTTTAAAAATTTGGACCCCCTTCCCGGCTATCCACCCATCAGTGACTGGATATCTGGTTCTCGTGGAAAGTACATTGCGATAGACTAAAATCCTAAGCAAAGGGTAGAACGCAATTTGTTATTGTCCGCTTCACGCGATATAAACTGGGATAAAGGTCCAGCTCCGGGGGACCTATGGCTCTGAAGAACTCCCTTTTTTTCTATCAATGAGAAATCATACTCGATTCTACCATATCTCTCATTCTTTATGTTTTACAACAAATTGCTTATATATCTTTGATAGGTCTAATTTATTTTTTAACTTGAGCATTTGTAGAGCGCAATATCCACTAAACGTGCTCAAAGCGCTTTACAAGAGGTCCCAAACCAACAGCAACGCTTAACTTGTAGAACAAGACTTGATCGACGCCTGTGAGGCGACATCACAATTATTTTCGGACATAGATAATGCTTTTGACGGCCAGGTACTCATGTTACTCCTGAGTACGGTGATAGAATGTGGGTAAAGAGTATTTTTCCAAGGACTCCACTATGCGTCGCTCAGAGCGAGACTCGAACCTTGACCTTACAATCTGAATGTGAATGTCATACCATAAGACCACCTAGCCGTCCTAGAGCAACACATATTCAAACGTTTGATTGAATTAGTCTCATCTTGTAAATGGGTGGGTCCCTGACCTCCCATAGTGGGCAGGGAGGCACTTACTGTGTTTTCTATCTCTCTATACTGCATTTGTTTTCCAACATGCGTTCTGTCTTTGTCTTTGAATGAGAGTACTTGCTTTTGTCCTGGCCCTGACCGGATTTCCTGGCTTGAAGGGAAACAATGAAATGTATGTTAGTTTTTGGAGATGGTATTTTATCCTCGTAAATCAGCTCTCTGTTATGCATTGCATTATTTTTTTCATTTACATATAAAATGAATTGTAAATATTTGAGTGCGTTCCTCTTGCTGGAGACCTGTGCTTGTGTCTGGATGAGACTTTTATGTGATTTCAAAATAAGTACACTGATAATGTGCTCTTGAAACCTGCATTTGTTCCCTATTTGAACCCTTCCCCTTTGTTTTAATGTTTCTCGTGTACTTTCAATTGTAAGTAAATCTATAATTTTTTTTACTATCATATTGTCTTCATTTTTACTTGCGCTGAAATGACATAAATGTGTCGCATGCGCCGAAAAAGCAATAAAAAACAAACAAACTTTACTTGTAATGATAAAATGCTTTTTTCACAGTTGGAAAACATGTTGAGCCTGGTGAAGTCTTCCTTCCGACAACAACTTGAAAATGCTGCTTGGATGGAACAGGAGACAAAGTCTGCCGCCTTCAGAAAGGTAACAAAAATACGATTTGAACCACGTAATATTTTGTGAACGTTACCTAACCCTTTCCTTACCACCCATAGGAACATCGTTACTTTCGTTACGATGCAACCGACAATTTTCTCATTCTGATTTCTCGTGTACATCACATAATCTAAAGAAATGCTTTGATTACAGCTATAAATACTAAACACTGTGCTGTAGACCTCATTTTGCTGAACAACATTCTGTATAGAATGCACTATTTACTTTTTTTATTTTATTAGAAAAAGTCTATTTTTTTGTGTCGGTTGTGTGTGAATTTCGGGGAAAACTCTAAAAATAGGTGGTAAGGAGAAAGTTAAAAAGGTTTACCCCTTTATGTTTTAACTACGACATCTGAATTAAAATCTTACAAATAAAACACCAAACTCTCTAAAATTACGTTCACATTATTATGAGGAAAGATGTGTGAAATAAATTTAAACTGTTTAAAATTGTATTGGAAGAGGAGTGAGTAGTTCGAATGAGTAATTTTTGTGTTTTGTGTTTGTAAGTGTTTGTGCATGTGCTTGTATGTGAATGTTTTGTTGTTTCCTCTCTCTCTCTCTCTCTCTCTCTCTCTCTCTCTCTCTCTCTCTCTCTCTCTCTTTCTCTCTCTCTCTCACACACACACACTCTCTCTCTCCCTCTCTCTCTCTCTCTCTCCCTCTCTCTCCCTCTCTCTCTCTGTTTATGTGTGTGTGTGTGTGTGTGTGTGTGTGTGTGTGTATGTACATCAACACGTTTACATGTATTATTCGTGAAACTTTGTATCTATTCAATCTTCAGCTGGACGCTCTAAAACACAAGATAGGATTTCCTGACTCTAACTTTGACGATGACTACATAGACAGACTGTATTCAAACGTGAGTCTGTTCTATCGGTGTTTGTGTTATACACACATCTGTATCATTATCAAACAGCAACGTTCTCGTTGTTGTGCTCATGTTGGGGCAATAATATTGTTTCTAATGATGATGATGATGATGATGATGATGATGATGATGATGATGATGATGATGATGATGATGATGATGATAACAATAGCATGAATACTAAATGGAATTGTACATGTGATATTTTCCCTAGGATAAATATTTTTGATCGAGATGTGTATTTTAAAAATTTTCCTAAGGTTAAATTCATTTATTTCATAACGCCATAATATGTCGAAATATTATACAAATAAAAGCAGTGTTAAATTGTAATCCAATTGCAAAGCACGGGGAAAGAAAAGGTGAAGTCATATTCTTAATTTTTTCAATTGAAATTTAAATCTATAGGACAAAATTTGAAGAAATGGACTTGTATTCTTAATTAATATTTTATAATTTATAAGATGCTACGATTATCTACTATGATCTACTATGATCTAAAAATAGTAACCAATATAACTCCTCTGATTGATAATTTAACCACTTAACTGCCGTATTGAACAATTTGGCCAACAAACTGATCTCTCAAACCTGGGACTTCGCGACGTCCTAGGTTTGAGAGTTTTATTTTTGCCAATATGAGGGTCATTTAAATCGAACGACATTTGAAGGTCTTGAGGATAGGTACGCGTCAAAGGGAGCAGATCAAAGTAAAAGATCAGGAACTCGAAGATATAGACACTTTCTGCTATCTCGGAAGTATAATTGACAAGGATGGAGGCACGGAAGCAGAGGTGAAAGCACGAATAGGAAAGGCACAGGCTGCATTCACATCTTTGAACAGAGTTTGGAGAACTAAAGATATCTCCCTTCAACTAAAGCTAAGACTTTTCAACTCAAACGTGAAGTCTGTCCTACTGTATGGATGTGAAACTTGGAACGCATCACAGGCATGTATAAGGAGGGTACAGATTTTTGTAAACAGGTGCATGCGTAAGCTACTCAGAATAAAATGGATGGATAGAATAAAAAATGAAGAAGTATGGAAAAGAACACAGCAGAAACCAGTAGGAGAGGATATAGGAAGAAGACGATGGAGGTGGATTGGACACACGCTTAGAAAGAATGACTCAACTATAACAAAGAAAGTATTGGACTGGAACCCTCAGGGCAGAAGATCAAGGGGAAGGCCACGAGGAACATGGAGAAGAATTAAAGAAGCTGATATACAGAGAAGTGGTAAGACCTGGAATGAGATAAAAAAGTTGGCTCAGGATAGAGAAGGATGGAAACTGTTTGTCTGTGGCCTATACCCTGACCCAGGGTGAAAAAGGCAATGATGATGATGATGACATTTGAAGGATGAGTTTTTAATATACGTGTCTTTCCAGAGAGCGGCAGTTGACTGGATGCCAATGACCAACTGGATTCAATAGTCTGATGTCATGTCGCCCAGCAACGGCGGCCATCGTGGTTCTAAACAAAGAAAATCTGTACTTTTTTATTCTTCATGCTGGCTAGAACTTTTCATGTCTTGTTATCAGAATGTTCAAAAGTCAAAACATGATCAGATTTTTAATGTTTTTTTTCCTCTGGATACGCTTTTATGCTCATCGGAGAAATATTTCATAAGGGCGTCCGCCATTGTTCCGAAAGTTTAGAGCCAGTTACTAAGTTACCATGCGTCATTACGAGGGAAGTGACGTTACGACTGTTGAAGCGTATTCGGGTCACTTAGACCAGCAGCCAAATGGCCACTGTTTAACATCTTTATATTATGATATATCCCGATATTGAAATAATCTGACCGATGTATTTTTACTAAAGTGTGGGGACGGGTGAAATCTATCAAGCGATGTGGATCTTACCATATTTTGTTTAATGTGGAGAGCACTCATTTGGGAGCTGGTTTTAGTTACCCCGACTTTTTTTTAATGAGCTTTTATATAGTGCAATCTCCACTAAAGGTGCTAAAAGCGCTTTACAAGGGGTCCCTGGCCAATAGCAACATTTAACATGTAGGACAGGACATGACGCCTTTTGGCGAATTTACTAAAAAAATTTTCGGACAGAGACAACGCTGTTAACGGCCAGGTACTCTTTTTACACCTGAGTAAAGTGGGATATTGGGAGTAAAGAGCCTTTTCCAAGGACTCAACTATGCGCTGAGTGAGGCTCGAACCCAGGACCTTCCGATCCGAAAGCGAGTGTAATACTACAAGACCACATAGCCGCACAAGGTTAGTCATCTCAACTGGCCTTAGTTACCCCATTCCACGATACATATGTTCTCCCAGAAGGTAACTCTGCCCATTTCCCTTGGCGGTCTTTATTTAGATGACGATATTCAAGGGCCGATTCGATCAGACCAGTCTGGAGCTCAGGCGTCAACAGTGGATTCAACGTCTTCTAACTTTAACAAGGAAGGTAGATAACTCAAAGTAAGATAATATAATCCATTGTACCCCTAATAAGGTAGCGTACCTTTGAGTAAGGGAATTATATAATAAAGGTAGATAACTCAATGTAAAATTATATCTAATACACTTTTGCAAGAGTAGCTTACCTTGAGTAGCACATTGAACTATTGAGGATAGATGGCTCGAAGTAGATAAATTATTTATAGTGCACTCTTGTATGAGTAGCGTATCTTAGTACAATAAAGACATAGTGAAGGTAGATAACGTTATTGTACTCTTGCACGAGTCGCGCACTTTGAGTAGCTTAATGAAATATTGAAGAAAGATAATTCCATTTTAGATATCTTCTAGTGCACTCTTGCATGGGCTAAAGTACCTTGAGAAACATAATGAAATAATGAAGGTAGATAACTCCATGTACGATCATATTTAATCTACTCATGCATGTGGTAGCGTACCTTGGGTAACATAATGACATAGAGAAGATAGATGAAGATTATATTATCCAATGTACTTTTGCACGATCACTGTACCTTGAGTGGCATAATGAAATAGCAAAAGTAGATATATCTAACTACAGGTTCATGTAAGATAACATTCTGCCGTTGTTTTTAAAAACACAGTATATGCAATGTTAACCAAATAGCACATACTGTGTTCTTTAATAAAACGGCAGTAAATATAGATAGTATGCGCTTTGCTAAGAAGCTCATAACATTGCCATCCGGAAGTATAACGGACCAACACACAAAATTGTGTATATCCATGAACATTTATAGTCAGGTTAATACAGTTCAGTGAGCATTACTCATAAACGCGGATGGCAAAAAAGAATAACAAAGACCGGAGTGACGTCATCTTCGAACTATCTATACATAGGATGAGGTAGCGCACCTTGTGTAACATAATAAAATAGTGAAGGTAAATAAATTCATTAAGATTATATTTAATCTACTCTTACTTGTGGTAGATTACCTTGAGCAAAGCCATAAAATGTGCATTTTTTCCTT
>NC_088363.1:15192545-15245045 GCF_034508935.2 Berghia stephanieae
ATTTTTAAAATCGCTCATTTCTACTAATTTGAGAAACAGATTAACACTGCATACACAAAATGTGCTCATTTTCAACTTTAAACTACCAAGACAAAATGTATTTATAATTTCATGACACTAAGACCATTACTCATGGGACTGCTATAAGAAAATAAAGATTCATTTCTTCTTTTCCGTGTATTTTTATTAACTTGGCAATTTTTTACAAAAGGTTTGGCATTTTATTTAGAAAACTAATTGGACAATTCTGCCCCTACTGATATTACACGTTTTGATAAGATACTCACAACATATGCCACCCGGATATAACGTTCCAACACTCAAAACTATGTGTAACCTTGAACGTTTATAGTCTGATTCATATAATTTATTGAGAACTTGTCATTCAAGTGGCTGTCTAAAAACAATAACAAAGAGCTGAGACTGAGTGACGTCAATTTCTATCATTATGAATCGTTTACAGTTGAATGGAAAGCTGTCTGTAGATGAAAACACGGCGGACAACGGTGGAATCAAAGCTGCCTTTAGGTAGGTGAACAAAATATGAATTTCATTTTGCTGAATCTTGTTATTCAGTCTACATATTTCTGTATCTGAGTATTACACTTCCAAGTTTATCAAATCGGAACGCTCTATTATAGGTGAATGTAATATTTAAGATCTCTGAGACGGAGATCACGGAGCCGGAATGTATCCTGATTTATAACATTTAGCATTAAAAAAGGACGAATAGCACCCTTATCGCAAAGTACTTTTTGCCGGGTCTAAAAGATACAGCTACTCGGAAATTATAACTGTATGGTTTTACTTTTGTTTTGTTTTTGGGGGGAGGGGGGGGGGGTTGTGCTTTTTATTAATTCGTTTTTGCATTGGATTTGTTTGTTTGTTTTTCTTTTTTTTTGGGGGGGGGGGTTGTTGTTTTGGTTGTTTACTTGTTTGTGTTTGTTTTGTTTTTTCGTTATTTTTGTTTTTGTTTTGAGTAATACCTTTTCTCCTCTTTCAAGAAACTATTTTTCAATAAGCCGTAATATGTGATCTATTTTCTCAAATCGATACCATGCCCAGTCAACAAGCTAATCATCATAGCTTGTCGCTCCAACACCGATCCTACTCCACAGCATCTGGGGAGCAGACTCTTAGGTCATAGTTAGTGCAGCTGGGCAGATCCTGCATTCTCTTAGGATGTGCTCCATCATCTTCTCTGGACATACACGAGCTAGTCTCAGCCATCCCCCACTTTTTTTATACTGTTCTTCCAGCTGTTCTCCCAAGGTTTGCCCTTGCTCTGTTCAGTGTTACCCATTCATTCCTGGGGAGCTCAGTTCCGTAGGGCAGTTCTTCTCTCGGATCTTCAACGGCTTCATTTGCATGATTGTCCCATTCTCTCCACGTGGAAAGTCTGTATAGAGCTGCATGGTCAGCGTTGATGCTTTCAACAAGATGCCAAAAAGTGACATTAAAACTAGAATGACTAGAAATGTAAATAATCAAGTTTTGACAACTTTAGAAACAACGTCCATGATTTTTAATTAATCAATTAAGATCAGCCCAAGTTCCAGATTTATTTTAACTATACATTGAATTATTAACATTTTAATCACCCCATAATAATACAGTGTTGAAGCAATAGGATAAAGGTTTGATAAATCAAACTCAAATTATAATGATTATGAATTCAATGGCTTCAATGTTGATCATCTGAATATCAGCAACCATTTTCCACATTAAAACCATAGAATGTTTCTTGACCTTGACCCAGAGCCTACAAACAGTTTTCCTCGTCTGGAGAAAAAGAGCTGCCACTTCCGGGACTCAATCTGACGCTGGACCAACAATTCTTTGTGGCTTTTGGGCAAGTAAGTGACGACTGTAGGTTTGTAATGTAATGTAATGATGGTATTGATGATGATGATGGTGATGATGATGATGATGATGATGATGATGATGATGATGATGATGATGATGATGATGATGATGATGATGATGATGATGATGGTGGAGGTGGTGGTGGTGGTGGTGGATGTGGTGGTGCTGGTGATGATGATGATGATGATGTTAGCAATAATGATGATGATGATGATGATGATGATGATTATGATGATGCCAATGATTATAATGAAGATGAATATGTCGACGATGGCAACAGTAATGATCATTACGAGGAGGATATGATGGTGATGATGATGATGATGATGATGATGATGATGATGATGATGATGATGATGATGATGATGATGATGATGATGATGATGACGATGACGTTGCTGATGTCAGTGTTGCTGGTGGTGGAGAGGGAGGTAGAGGAAGGGGTAGAGGAGGAGGAGGAGGAGGAGGAGGAGGAGGAGGAGGAGGAGGAGGAGGAGGAGGAGGAGATGGAAGAAAAGAGGACGTTAATAATTAGATCAAATTCATTAATGCTCTAATAATTAAGCCACAACCATTGATTCCCAGATGCATTGCTCTGTGCATACTGACAGTGATTTGATGACAATGGCCACAGAGCTGGTACACTTACCAGGGAAATACAGGTACGGTCCGGTCATTTTAATAATAATAATAATAATAATAATAATATAATAATAATAATAATAATAATAATAATAATAATAATAATAATAATAATAATAATAATATATAATAATAATAATAATAATAATAATGATAATAATAATGATAATTAATAATAATATAATAATAATAATAATAATATAATAATAATGATGATGATAATAATAATAATAATAATAATAATAATAATAATAATAATAATAATAATAATAATAATAATGATAATAATAATAATAACAATACATTTATATTGCGCCTACGCATCCACATAAAAGTGCTCTGCAGCGTTTTACAATTAATTCAAACTCACAACCACACCCAGACACAAATACACACACAAATATACACATACAAACACACACAGGCCCACACATATGTATATCATGAAATAAAAGAACATGAGTCATAATATGTCCTGTATATGTAAAATATTCAGTCTGAAGGTGCTTCTAGGATATTAGAACACTAGGAGCAGTTTTTGTTCTCAAACTGAGAGAGCTAGCTGTACAGTTAAAACTTTTTTTGGTGAAAATTATTAATCAGTTTATTTCTTTCATTAAAGGAGATTCTGATGATCTTAAGACACGACTAGTTGTATAGACTTCAATAAGGTATTGTAAGTAAAAAGGACTTACAATAGTAAAACATCTTATTGGATTTTTTTCAGAATTTTCCCCAAAACGTCACTCCAACAAACACAAAAGATTTTATTTCACTCAAAGGTACACAAAGCCAATAATCTCTCGCGACACACAGTTTCTTTTACAAAACAAGCTCTATAGCACAGTGATCATTTTCTTTAAATGTTGTGATGTACAAATGAAATCTGAAACAGAAAAAAGAATGCTGATTGTATCGAAATGAATATGACGATTTTCCTGTAGTTGGTAATTAGGGAGTTAAAACAAACCACAGAAACTCCCCTTTATTCATCCCTTGGGAGAAATTTTTTAAGAGTCAATTCCAAGGGAATAATGGAATATCCCAGGCGACAGCCGAAGTGCAGCGCCGCAAAGTGCCTTGCTGAAAGTCACGCAACGCGACACGGAATCGAACTCAGTACCTTCTGGGTACAAAGCAAAGACCATACCGCTGTGCCACGCTGACCTTTTGTCATACAGTTTTTTTAACCAACATGATACGAAGCTGCTAGAAGCTGTAGACTGTAGAGAGTAATGAACGAAAATGACCATTACAGCTCCGGAAAAGAACAACATACAAAACACGAAACGTTTTCGGGCTCAATAACCGTCTTCAGCTAATAATGTATTTAATGTTTTGATTGGTTTTGTTGTTGCTGAAGAAGGGGTTTGAGCCGAAATATCCATTTTGAAGCTGTTCTATTCATTCTTGTCTATTACATTCTTTTTTAAAAAATACACATATTTATAATTTTGGCCAGAAAACAAGCCTTTCAAATATCGATCGATTAAAATATACACATCTTAGCAAAAACTCTCAAACCTAGAACTTAGCGCACGTCTCAGGTTTGAGAGTTTTTGCCCAAGATGAGGATCATAAAATTTTACTCCATCGATATTTGTTGAACGACTTTTCTGGCCAAAATTTTAAATACATGTTTGTATTTGTTTTGTTTTGTTTGCTTTTTTTTCTTGTTTTGTTTTTTTTTGTTTTTTTTTTGCTTTTTTGTTTGTTTGTTTTTTGTTTGTTGTTGTTTTGGCTTTTTTGGTTTGTTTTTTTGTGGGGGTTTTTTGTGGTTTTTTTTTTTGTTTGTTTTGTTTTTGTTTTGTTTTTTGTTTTTTTGTTTTTTTGGGGTTTTTTTTGTGTTTTTTTTTTGTGTTTTTTTTTGGGGGGGGGGGGGGGTCAGACTACAGAGAGTTATATCATTAAATATCCATTCCATTTACCGTTTCAGGGTACTTGGCACACTGGTAAACAACGAGGACTTCTCCCAGACATTTCACTGTCCCGTAGGCAGCCCCATGAATCCTGCCAAGAAGTGCATAGTGTGGTGATCGACCTGCTCGTATCGTCATTTGATTGGTAGTCCCAAAGCATAGAGAGCTCTAAATGACTTCCGATGTGTTCGCGAGTACATGCAGTCTATTGTATCAAAATGATATGGCATAATTTACGTACGATGGAAGGACATACTATTTTAAAATGTGGCACTGAATAAAATAAGTTAAATGTCCTTTATTCACCCCTAAGGGTAAATTAGATTATTAGAATCCATATTGTAAGAATCCTGAGCAAGTGTATGTATATATATATATATATATATATATATATATATATATATATATATATATATATTTTATATATATATTATCCCCAAAAAATATGTAAAAAGAACGAGGTGAGAATAAATAAATTAACAATTGGCTCCAGAAAACTGTCGAGCACTCTACTTGATTCCAGCTCACTCCCCTCAATCATATATATATATGTGACCCTCCGTCTCAAAACGGTATTATGTCGGGATGATTCAGACCCCAAAAAGTGAATTTAGAGATAGAATGATGAGAAATTGTAGCTTTGAAGTTTTTGCAATGCAAGAAATAGTCTTTATACTCCAGCATAACGTGCAGAAATTAAACCCAAGTTTGATATTTGTGGCTATGAATTCAATTTCCCTCACCGAGTGGATCCCGACATAATACCGCTTTGATACGGTGGGTCACATATATATATATATATATATATATATATATATATATGTGTGTGTGTGTGTGTGTGTGTGTGTGTGTGTGTGTGTGTGTGTGTGTACGTGTGAATATGAATATGATCACCTCTTATTCTACGATATTATTTTAGCGAAGCCAGTTTTAGAAAGTTTAATCTTTCTTCTTCTTTCTTTTCTCTTCTTCTTTCTTCTTCTTTCTCTTCTTCTTCTCTTCTTCTTCTTCTTCTTCTTCTTCTTCTTCTTCTTCTTCTTCTTCTTCTTCTTCTTCTTCTTCTTCTTCTTCTTCTTCTTCTTCTTCTTCTTCTTCTTTCTTCTTTCTTCTTCTCTTCTTCTTCTTCTTCTTCTTCTCTTCTTCTTCTTCTTTCTTCTTCTTCTTCTTCTTCTTCTTCTTCTTCTTCTTCTTCTTCTTCTTCTTCTTCTTCTTTCTTCTTCTTCTTCTTCTTCTTCTTCTTCTTCTTCTTCTTCTTCTTCTTCTTCTTCTTCTTCTTCTTCTTCTTCTTCTTCTTCTTCTTCTTCTTCTTCTTCTTCTTCTTCTGTCTTCTTCTTCTTCTTCTTCTTCTTCTTTTTCTTCTTCTTCTTCTTCTTCTTCTTCTTCTTCTTCTTCTTCTTCTTCTTCTTCTTCTTCTTCCTTCTTCGCGTACGCTCAGATGGTAAGTCTTCTCTCCACCAGATATGCTGCTCTCCTCTGGAGTTCCCCAGGCTAGTTGGGGCAGTCGGTGTCCAGTGTTTTCTCCAACGGCATAGAGGATTGGTCAATTCTGTAGAAAGTGTCCACCTGTCATACTTTAATTAAGATAGATGGCGGGTGGTTGGATGGGAGCATCACCCTTGAATCATATACCCATGATGTTCGCATGGGTGTACGATCCGATAGTGATGTCGTTTCTTCTTCTCTTACTAGCCTATCCTGCTTCTTTGGTTTGTGATTGTATTTTTGACAGGGGATATTTTTTTTTCTGTAAATCTTCTGCCTGTTTGTTCTTGGTTATTTATAATTTAGCTTATGATATCTTTAGGTTATGATTTTGATTTACATTTGTACTATTTTTGTTAGATTGCTTGTTTTTTTTGTTTCAGCGGTCTCTCATATAACCTCAATTGTGTTGGAAGAGACCTAAAGCAACAAACAAACAAAAAAAATTAAGATAGATGTCGAATGTCGTGCAATAATCTAGTCCCTTCATCTTGTAAAATCACCCATTACGTGTTATAACTCATTTCTTTATACCCAACATAAGATTGATAATAAAATGACCTTATTACAGACAACACAAACGTATGGATTCAGCTTCATATTGTCACCTGCAGATGAAATATTCATCCCAAAAATTAGTCTTCATGACTCGCCGTTTCTCATTTTACTTTTTTTTTCATTGTATATTTTATTGATGTTGTTTTGTTTTGTTTTTATTTCTGTTGGGTTTGGGGGGGGGGGGGTGGGGGGGGGGGGGGTTTGTGTTCTGTTTTGTTTTGAGTTTTGTTATTTTTTTTAAAATAGATATTTTTTTTTTTTTGGGGGGGGGGGGGGTTTGCTCTTTTTTTTTTTAGTCTATTTTATGTTTTATTTTTGGACCTAATTCCCCCTACTATTAGTCTTTAACTTTTCTTTTCTCTCCTTTGTTTCCTTTTTTGAAAAACGTGCATCTATTCAATGTTTGATTCAAAAATGGAGTCCTTCAGAGCCGATAAATCCACGGAGCCGGAGTTTATACCAGTTTCTATAGCGTGGAATAAAAAATAACAATTGCTTGCTACCATTTGGATAAGATGCTAGTCTACCACAAAGTCCAATATTCACTGAACGTCCTCTGGAGACAGAGTGATGGCACCTTATTTTCTAGTCTAAATAAATGCTGGTCGTCAATAAAGCTTTTTACGTCCAGTAATCCTTAGAATCTGCCTATACATCCTGCTACTGAAATAGTTTTGCCACCTTATGATTCAATATGTAACCTATTGATTATTTGTCTTCCAAAGAACTGGTTACAACATAGACACGTCCAAGAATTTAGGAACCAGAAAAATAGAAAGTGTGACGTCACGACTTTTCTTCCCTATGTTTACCCCAAAAATGAGATTTACTATAACGCAATATTGTCTAAATGTGCTCAAAGTGCTTTACAAAAGGTCCCTGACCACAGCAACACATAAAATACAAAACAAGACATGACGCCTGTTATGCGATAATACATTTTTTCCGACAGAGACATCGCTCTTAATGGCCAGGTACTCATTTTACACCTGAGTACCATGAGAGAATGCGAGTAAAGCGCCTTTCCCAAGGACTCAACTATGCGCCGATATAGGCTTGAACCCAGGATCTTCCGATCCGAAAGCGAGTTTCATACAATAAGACCACATAGCCGCACAGTAGGGAGTGTCATGTCAAGATCAAACCAGAGACTAAGTTGATAATATCAAGACAAGAAACTTTGGAGCTCCAAAGGGTATGCAATGTCAAGTCATTAAAGACAACATTTGGGTACTACTGATTTTATGCGTTAGCCCTCTCCTCACCAACTATAGGAAAATCGTCACATTCGTTATTATACAACCAACATGCTTCTTATTCAAATTTCTTTTGTAAATCATAACATTTAAAGACAATGAACAGTTTGTTGTAGAGCATGTTTTGCTAAAGAAATTATGTATGACAAGAACTTAACTGCTATTGTGTCCGAGTGATAACAAATCTATTTTTGTTTTAGTTGGGTGTGAAGTTTTAGGGAAAATCCTGAAAATGGCTGGTAAGGAGAGCGTTAAGGTAAATTACTCACAACATCCTCCAGTCGGATATATTGTACCAACACACAACACTTTGCATCCTTTCTTTAAAAAATATAGCCTTGTGGAGAACATTGTGCTTATTTGAGTCAATAAAAAATTGATACGGCGCACAACTCTACTGAAAGATTTGAAAAATAGAAATGTATTTTTTACAGATAGATAAACAGATAACTTGATTTCCTTTTATAATTTAAAGTCAGTTTGAAAGTTCGTTAAGTCAAACAGATATCATAAAAAATTTACCGAAGACACTAACATCTCCTGGCCACACCCTCAACTGTATCTGTACAGTAGAGTCCTTACTTCCGTTGTGTTGATTTAGCGGTGATCAGTTTTATGTAGTAGTGTCATTGCGTGTATCTTTATGTGTGTGCGTGTGTGTGTGTGTGTGGTGTATAGATAGTATGTGCTTGGCTAAGAAGCTCATAACATTGCCATCCGGAAGTATAACGGGCCAACACACAAAACTGTGTGTATCCATGAACGTTTATAGTCGGGTTGATACAGTTCAGTGAGCATTACTCATAAACGTGGATGGCAAAAAACAATAAAAAAGACCTAACGACGTCATCTTCAAACTATCTATACATGTGTGTGTGTGTGTGTTGGAATGTGGTTGCGTGGAAGAAAAAAAAAAGGGGGGGGGGGTGTCCATCAAGTAGAGAAATTCTTGAGCAAGGGGGGGGGGGGTGTTTGCTGGAAACTGTCAGATTGGCATTTTTCAGCAAATCGTGGCATTCATAGTGATATAATTCACTTGATCACATGACGGCATTCGGATTTACAGAAATGTTAAACAAGTTTCACCGATTAACAACATCAACTTATATTACTGATGATATTACTGTCGTTTTTATGCCATCGATTTGATAATTATTGCCCTGGTAAATATTTAATTAAACGTTTCAATTGGTTCTGTCAAGCCCGAACAAACCAAAAGTCGACAGATTCGGGGACTTGATATTATTCGCGTCCGCTTCAGATTTTCATTTGACCTCACATAAGTTAAGTAAAGGGGAGACATTCCGAAAGCTCCTACATCCCCAGTATTCATTCAATTTGTATTTTCACCGTTGATCTTTTGTCAGGCGTTTATTTATTCAATTTGTCATCATATAAAAGCGTTTTAAAAACTCTAGAACAAACCTTGATAGATTTGTGAAAGTTTAAAATTTCCTAATTTGACCATTGTTTTTATTTTCGGCCGCCATTTTAATTTGTGAAGTATTGAAGGTAGTGCAAAGCACTCCCAAGTAAAGCGTGGTAAAGACTTGCGACTTATTGATATTGATATCTACTGACTGATAAAGTAAAATCATGCCGAATAAAGCATGGCAGCGACGACAAGCACGTCAATTAAAATGTGCATCTAATCGTAATCAAGCTAATCAAGAAAATGATTCTGGCAATATCGAATGAAAATAGTTCTTTCCCCGCAAAATTGCGGGCTTTTTACTAGTAGCCTTAACCGTTTATAGTCTGATTGATTGGAATTTAGTGAGAACTAATCATTCAAGTTCATGTTCAAGGTCTTTATCTGCAAAAGGTGAATTACCCATCACTGCAGATTTTATACAATTATGTGGTGACTTTCTCCATTATTTTGTCATATCGAGTTGAAAAATGAATGTTCAAATAGTTGATAAAACTGGTTGTTGGTAATATCTAGGATTTCTGGCTCTTTAGAAACGATAGCAAAGAGCTGAGTGGCTTCATTTTCGTTCCATCTATAGAGGGAATGACGTTGACTTTAGTCAGCCTGTTAGTGATAAGATCTAACAAGATTATATCAGACTTTAAACGTAAAAGGCTTCACACAGTTTTATATGTTTTGTATCTTGGTATGTTAAATTTGGCTGGCGGATTTTGTGAGTAGTTTACCTAAATACATAGCATCAATTATTGGTAGTTCAAAGTTTATCGTCTGTTGGAGACAATACGATTCAATAGTCTGATGTCACGCTGCCCGGCAACGGCGGCCATCTTGGTTCTAAACAAAGAAAATCATTACTTTTTATTTTTCATGCTGGCTAGAACTTTTCATATGCCTTGTGATCAGAATGTGTAAAAGTCAAAACATGATCAAATTTATGGGGTTTTTTCCCTCTGGATACTCTTTATGCTCGTCGGAGAAATATTTCATAAGGGCGTCCGCCATTGATCCGATAGTTTAGAGCCTAGCCAGTGTTACTAAGTTACCATGCGTCATTACGAGGGAAGTGACGTCACGACTGTTGAAGCGTATTGAATGAGACGTAATCACCAAACAGAAGTTATAAGCTGCAAAACCCGTGCCAAATTTAAGTTATATTTCAAACATATTATGAGCGAGAGGATGTTTACGGACTTGACCGTAGCCCTCGTCAACTTATAGATAGAATGCGCTTGGCCAAGGAGTTCACAACATTGCCATCCGGAAGTATAACGGACCAACACACAAACTCTGTGTAACCATAAACTGTTATAGTCTGGTTAATACAGTTTAGTGAGAACAACTCACAAACGCGGATGGCAAAAACAATAACAAAGGCATGAGTGACGTCATCTGCATACTATCTATAGCCATCTTTAATTTATAGCCTGACACTATGACCGTAGCCATCTTTAATTTATAGCCTGACACTAAGACCGTAGCCATCGTTAACTTATAGCCTGACACTAAGATCGTAGCCATCGTTAACTTATAGCCTGACACTAAGACCGTAGCCATCGTTAACTTATAGCCTGACACTTGGACCGTAGCCATCGTTAACTTATAGCCTGACACTAGGACCGTAGCCATCGTTAACTTATAGATAGAATGCGTTTGGCCAAGGAGTTCACAACATTACCATCCGGAAGTATAACGGACCAACACACAAACTCTGTGTAACCATGAACTTTTATAGTCTGGTTAATACAGTTTAGTGAGAACAACTCACAAACGCGGATGGCAAAAACAATAACAAAGGCCTGAGTGACGTCATCTGCATACTATCTATAGCCTGACACTAAGACCGTAGCCATCGTTAACTTATAGCCTGACACTAAGACCGTAGCCATCGTTAACTTATAGCCTGACACTAAGATCGTAGCCATCGTTAACTTATCGCCTGCGTAGCCATCGTTAACTTATAGCCTGACACTAAGATCGTAGCCATCGTTAACTTATAGATAGTATGCAGATGACGTCACTCAGGCCTTTGTTATTGTTTTTGCCATCCGCAACTGTATTAACCAGACTATAAAAGTTCATGGTTACACAGAGTTTGTGTGTTGGTCCGTTATACTTCCGGATGGCAATGTTGTGAACTCCTTGGCCAAGCGCATTCTATCTATAGCCTGACACTCACACCCATATTTTGACGTCATGTTTAGGTTTGTGGACCGCCCAGTGAGTTGTCTTAAGTAATGCGCAAGGATACAAGTGATCCTGTTGGTTGAACTCTTGAATACAACTCACGATTTATTTTCTTTTGTGGCTAAAGACTTGTCTTTCGACGACATTCGGTGGTCAGTATCAGCGTAGCCATCGTTAACTTATCGCCTGCGTAGCCATCGTAAAGTTATAGCCTGACACTGACCAAAAATGACGTCAAAATGCCAGTCTTTTGCCACAAAAGAACCAAATCGTGAGTTGTATTCAATAGTTCAACCAATGAAATAACTTGTTTCCTTGAGCTCTACTAACGACAACTCACCAGACGCTACACAAACCTAAAAAATGACGTCAAACTGCCAGTCCTAGAGGGTTCTTGTGTCAGGCTATATGTTAACGGTGGCTACATTGCCTGACACTGACCAAAACATGACTTTAAATCAAAATGCCAGTCTTTGGCCACAAAAGAAAACAAATTGTGAGTAGTATTCAATAGTTCAACCAATGGTACCACTTTTTTCCATGAGCACTACTAACGACAACTCAGGAGGCGGTGGAAAGACCAAATAATGACGTCAAAATGCCAGTCTTTTTGGGTTTCAGTGTCAGGCTATAGATAGTATGCGCTTTGCTAAGAAGCTCATAACATTGCCATCCGGAAGTATAACGGACCAACACACAAAACTATGTGTAACCATGAACTTTTTAGTCTGGTTAATACAGTTCAGTGAGAATAACTCACAAACGCGGATGGCAAAATATAATAACAAAGGCTTGAGTGACGCCATCTTCGTTCTATCTATAGATAGTATGCAGATGACGTCACTCAGATCTTTGTTATTGTTTTTTGCCTTCCACGTTTATGAGTAATGCTCACTGAACTGTATTAATCCGACTATAAACGTTCATGGATACAAACAGTTTTGTGTGTTGGTCCGTTATACTTCCGGATGGCAATGTTATGAGCTTCTTAGCCAAGCGCATACTATCTATAAACTTAACGATGGCTACGGTATCAGGCCATGACTTTACGAAGACCAAGACTTGACGCGGCTTAGTGGTATTGTAGTATTACATGGTTGTTATGAAAACCCTTTTGCCACTCTCGAAGTTTCATGTCTCTGTAATTCAGTCTCGGATCAATCTACAGCCAACGTGTTAAAAATGCATTTCGGGATGCTGTGCTAACGACAACACAACTGTACATTACCATTTGGCAGACAGTGATTGTATTTGTTTGTTCATTCATTGATTTATTTGTTTATTATTTGTTTTCTTTTGCGGCTATGTGGTCTAGTGGTATGACACTCTCTTTCGGATCGGAAGGTCCTGGGTTCGAGCCTCGCTCGGGGCGTATATGAGTCCTTAGAGAAGGCTCTTTACTCACATTCTCTCACCGTACTCAGGTGTAAAATGAGTACCTGGCCGTTAACAGCGTTGTCTCTGTCCGAAAAAAAATGTAATATCGCCTAACAGGCGTCATGTCCCGTCCGACATGTTAAATGTTGCTGTAAAGCGCGTTGAGCACGTTTAGTGGATATTGCGCTATATAAAAGCTCTATTTATTATTTAAGTGAAAAATAGGCACAGTATGGTCAGTGTCAATTTAATTCAGCGGCAACGCCTTCTCTCCGCGCCAATCAAAACAGAGCGAAAAGAACTATAGTAGTCGTCAGTTACTAAAAATA
Organism: Berghia stephanieae; assembly: GCF_034508935.2. NCBI lineage: Eukaryota > Metazoa > Mollusca > Gastropoda > Nudibranchia > Aeolidiidae > Berghia > Berghia stephanieae. The sequence goes on from NC_088363.1 coordinate 15,205,594, forward strand.
GACCGGATCTGTCGTTAGAGTTAAATCGTTATAACAAGTAACGTGGAAGCCGGTGACGTAAATTAACTGATTCTGAATGTCCAACGTATTTGATAAAGACATGGCACAGGGAAAGAATATGTATATAAACGAGGAGAGTCTGTCAAATGTTTATAATATTAGTATTATTATTATGGTGTGTGATTGCTCTGCCTCCTGCAAGACACGAAATAATCATATATTGCAACGGTAAGTCATCATGTGCAAAGCTTATCATAATGATAAAATAATAACTATAATGATGATGGTGATCATAATGATAATATTATAATGTAGTGTAATGTAATGGGAAAATTATATAGCGCCATTATCCATTTATAATCCTCAATTGCGCTTCACATTGGCAATAACAAATAATAAGTAAACAAATTAATAAAAGTTCACGAGGACGAGAGACGCATGCGCACAACCAACATGACGTTCTCTCTCTAATAACTTTTCCGCCGGTGACGTCACAGACGATGGGTGACGTCCAATCAAGGGATGCTACTCTTCCGCTAATATCATTTCCTATAGCAGAAATAGTTTCTCAAAGGTTCAAAAATGTATGGTCAACTTTGTCCACACTTTTTCACCACTTTCAAAAGCAACAACTACTATGATTTTGATGTTAGGTTGTCAGATTTTGGTTAGTTTTAATTATTTAACCCAGAGTAACTGATGAAAGCCAATTGTATCCATATTTTGTTTTATTTTTCAAAATAACTTATTGTTGGAGTATTTTTATAGCGAATGTCACAAATGCGACCTTTTTGTCACTGCCTCGGTACCAGGCTCTTGAAGTCGAGATGTTTTTCTGACCCCCCATCCACCCATCATTAGTGATTGGATATTTGAGTCTGTTAGATCTGGCAGAGAGTACATTGCGATTGACTAGCGTTTTATCCAAAGGTAATAAGCAATAATTGCTTTTGTCCGTTTCACGCTATAGAAACCGGGATTAATTCCAGCTCCACGACCTCGTGGCTCTGAAGTACTACTTAAATCTACGATCATCTTTTCTAGACTTCATTATTGAGTTAACCCTCTCCTTACGAGCTATTTTCAGAATTTTACCCTAAACTTCATGTTCACCACAACAACAAAAAAAAATAGATTTTTAAAACGGATTAGCAACGAGTATATTCTATATTTTGTTAAGAAAAATGAGCTCTGCAACAGTGTCGAGTTTTTATGGCTAGATATAGATAACTATAACAAAATGAACTCAGAAAAAGAAAATTGTTGGTTACATCATAACAAATGTTACGATTTTCATATAGGTGGTTAAGGAGAGGGTTAATCAGTGTTCTAAAAGGTCATCGGAACTAACATTTAACATTCCATTATCGTGATATGCTGTGCAATTCTTTTTTTTTTATGCCCAAGCTAAATGTTCCAGAGCTATCTCGATCCGCTTTTTATTTCCAGGCCTAGTTGCATTACATTCGGGGACGTGGATTTTCTTTCACTACGAGAGAGATGATAAAAAATGAAATTTCCTCCGTTCATTTACAAGGGAAGTGAGATCGAGGAACTGCGGCTATGTGGTCTAGTGGTATGACACTCGCTTTCGGATCGGAAGGTCCTGGGTTCGAGCCTCGCGCTCGGCGCATAGTTGAGTCCTTGGAAAAGGCTCTTTACTCACTTTCTCTCACCGTACTCAGGTGTAAAATGAGTACCTGGCCGTTAACAGCGTTATCTTAGTCCGAAAAATTGCAAATCGCCTATCAGGCGGCATGTCCCGTCCTGCATGTTAAATGTTGCTGTTGACCAGGGACCCCTTGTAAAGCGCTTTGAGCACAATTAGTGGATATCGCGCTATATAAAGCTCAATTTAATTAATTTAACTGAGGAGGGTGGATGGACACTCCTGTAAGGGATTCCTCTACCAAGCTCAGGGAGCCTACATGCAGATCGTCACCGTGTTAAAAGCTACCATTAATGAGATGAAATTATAGAACTGTAAACCAATGAGGTTCAATAATAAATAAACAAACTATACTTCCTTAAAAATATTATACCTATTTTTAATAGACAACCATTCACAATTATAAACCAAAAAAAAAATACAATAATAAAATTCACATTTTGCATATTCAGAGGAATGGTTTCTTTAGTGTCCACCTCAGGATATGACCGAGATAACTCAAGCGTCGCGGTTTATGTGAAAAATGTTGTAATATTTAATTTTCCTTGTTATTTTTTCTTTCAGGAAGGTTAAGTTGAAAACAAAAAGACTCCAACATGTTCATATTTGACTGGTTCAAATCGATCCTTAGATTCTTTGGACTGTGGCCAAGGAATTGTAAAATGGTCATCATTGGTCTGGACAACGCCGGCAAGACAACTCTCCTGCACAGATTGAAAAACGACGCATTCCAAATTCATTCTCCAACGCATCTTCCGACCTCTGAATCGTTCACCGTTGAAGGTCTGACAATAACGGCTTACGACCTGGGAGGTCACAGACAAGCTCGACGAGTCTGGAAGGAATACACGCCTGCGGTTCACTGCATCGTGTTCATGGTGGACGCGGTAGACAGAGAAAGATTTCTTGAGGCCAAAACAGAACTATACAGTTTATTATCAGACGAGCAAATATCGAATATTCCTATTTTGATACTCGGTAACAAAATAGACTCACGAGACGCCGTCAGTGAAGAAGAACTCAAGCATAGATTGAATCTCTTCGATGTGTTGACTGGAAAACTAACGACGAAACCGGAAGACAAATTAACCGGAAGACCAATAGAGTTGTACATGTGTAGTGTGTTTAAGAGACAGGGGTATGGAGAAGGACTTCGATGGCTTTCCTCAAAACTCAACTGATATTAAATGTGACCCACCTCCTCATAACGGTAATCAGTAAAGATCGGATGAGCCTGATGTCGAAAAGTGAATTTCAATTTAAATCAATCAGAAATATGAAATGTTAGTCTTTTTTCTCTTTAAGACTCTGCGTTTATTCTTCTCACTAGAGAGGTTTAGCAGATTATACCTATCACTCACACATCAAGAATAATGGAAATATCACATGATCCAATCAAAAATCGCATCCCGACACTTTTATACGTATAATAAGAATGATCATGTAATAGATAATATGTGATACGTGAATTTCACGACTGTGCTCCCTTGTAGATGTATAAAATACTTATAATTTGACATTAAACATATAAAAATTGGAAGTGAACATGAAAAAATTGGGGAAAATCTCTTGCTCCCAACCCTGCCCGAACCCACGTTCGGACTCTCTTCGCCAATATTTCAGATTTATTAAAGGTTTTGTTTTAGTCGTTCTATCCTACTTTGTAAATTTGGTTTGGATGTTTTATAATTAATATGTCATATCACTTGCCATACGTCCATATATTAATGGTAGCATGGATTAATCGATTTATACAAGCGTGTAATTGGATGGTATTGCATTGACACGGTACGATAATGAAAGGATAAATGGAGTGATGCAAAGTCGCGTAGGTGAATGGATAGATGGGTGGATAGACAGATCTATGCATTCATAGATGCATGGATGGATGGATGGATGGATGGATGGATGTATGGATGGATAGACGAATGGACGGATCTGTCGATGAATAGATGCATGGATGGATGGATGGATGGATGGATGAGTGGATGGATGCATGGATGGATGGATAGACGGATGGACGGATCTGTGGATGAATAGATGCATGGATGGATGTATGGATGGATGGATGGATGCATGGATGGATAGACGGATGGACAGATCTGTGTATGAATAGATGCATGAATAGATGCATGGATGGATGGATGGATGGATAGAAGGATGGACGGATCTGTAGATGAATAGATGCATGGATGGATGGATGGATGGATGGGTAGATGGATGCATGGGTGGATAGACGGATGGACGGATCTGTGGATGAATAGATGCATGGATGGATGGATGGGTGGATGGATATGTGGAAAAAAGATGGGATATGTGGATTGAAAGAATAGAAATGATGCTTGAGTCGGTTGATGAATTGTGACACGTCACGACCTTTCATGCAGCCGCCATTGACAACAGTTGTTTGTTTCAACACCTAATCCATTAAAAAAAAACTATTATATGAATGTTGTTTTCTCTTTCTTATGTTGAAGAAGGACTGTGCTCCTTATTTGTAATTTGTTATAATTTGATCTGAAACATAAAATGTTATTCCATGTATTTGGTTTGTTGTTTATTTTTTCCGTTGTTTTATTATTTTGTCTGTTTGGGCACGTGGTGGGAGAGGGGGGGGGGGGCGCGATTGTTGGGGCTTTTATTTTTCGTGGAAGGAGAGAAGGTCCCGCGAAGTCCCAGGTTTGAGAGTTTTTGCCAAGATGAGGATCATTTAAATCGATCGATATTTGAAGGTATATTTTGAGTTTTCTGGCCAAATTTTTAAATATGGGTTTTTCCAGGGTACAGCAGAGTTTTGCTAAAGGTAAAATAAAAGATGAAAAAAAATTAATTTAAATTTGTCCCTAAAAGTTTACGGTGACAAAATATGTGACCCATCGTCTCTAAACGGTATTATGTCGGGATAACTCGGGTGCAAAAAATTAGAATTTATTGACAAAAACATGAGACTCGGGGTTTGTTTCGATTTGTTATGTAAGAGAATGACGACAATTTTTTACAATGCAAAAGCTCAAAATTCGGATTTTACTATCAATTTAATTCTAAAGTCACTTTTCGGGGTCTAATTCATCCCGACATAATACCGTTTCGAGACGGAGGGTCACATATGTCCATAATCCCATACTTGGCAACAGCCATTTTTATTTTCTTTTGATTTATATGCCATTGAACGCTTTTATAGACATCTTTCCGGCGATAAGGAAATCTGAACCACGGTTATCACACCAATGTTTTATTATTTTTAAGACCTTTGGATGCTCCCCTTGAGCAAGAAGATTGGAGGTTCGTCAACCATAGTTCTGCATACAATACGCAGCAACGTCTCCCAAATAAATCAAACCAATTGTTCAAACAAACACCATTTCATGCCAATATTGCGTGGTCATTTATTTATTTATCTTTGCTTTGTTTTTGTTTTTTGGATTTTTTTTTGTTTTTGATTTTTGTTGGGGGGTTTTTTTTTTTTTTTTTTTTTTTGGGTTTGTTGGTTGTTTTTTTTTTTTTTTGTTTTTTTTTGTTGGTAAGAGCTATTGACCATGTACTGCAATTACAGAGCTAAAATACTCTGTAAGAATATTCCTGTTAGCGTGTTAAAAGCTTATAACCACAGTGGTACTTGGAGAGAATACCACGAGTAATTCAAACAATAATATATGCTCAAAGAACAGCAAATCGCTATCACATTCTTCCGTGCAAATCTGTCAGGCAGGGGTGAAAGGGGGGGGGGGGGGGGGGGGGGGAATTCACAGCCACGGATCCCAACGCCATGCCACGGTTCAACATTGGCTGTGCTAATTCAGCCTAAGTAATTAAGTAAGTGATACGCTTCAACAGTCATGACGTCACTTCCCTCGTAATGACGCATGGTAACTTAGTAACTGGCTCTAAACTATCGAACAGCGGACGCCCTTATGAAATATTTCTCCAACGAGCATAAAAGCGTATCCAGAGGGGGAAAAAACATTATAAATCTGATCACGTTTTGACTTTTACACATTCTGATCACAAGACATATGAAAAGTTCTAGCCAGCTTGAAGAATAAAAAGTAATGATTTTCTTTGTTTAGAACCAAGATTGCCGTCGTTGCCGGGTGGCGTGACATCAGACTACTGAATCCAATTATTATAATGGAAAATCTCTCAAACCAACGCAAAAATATTGTCCATTACAACAATGTTAAATCAGACCCATAATTGCCTTCGGTTATTGGACCTGCAAATATTTGTGCCTAGTCCAAAATCAAAATGGAGTATACTTGAATGTCTTCATCCTTGTCCTACACTGTTCAGTGTTTCTTTGCTATGATGCAGATAAGGGAATGCAGCCGAAACGCGTACTCTTGTAAGAAGTATATAATCATTAACCAGTTTACTGTACTACAGTACTACCGTACTCTGGAAAAACTCGTATTAAAAAATTTAGTCAGAAAACTCGTCCTTCAAATATCGATCGATTTAAATGACAACTCATCTTGGTCAAAACTCTCAAATCTGGGACATCGCGAATCCCAGGTTTGAGAATTTTGCCAAGATGAGGGTCATTTAAATCGATCGATATCTGAAGGACGAGTTCTCTGGCCAAAATTTTAAATACGTGTCTTTCCCGAGTACAAAAGGTAACTGGTTAAATCGCCTCAATTAACGGGTGACCTACTCTGTAGTGTAATGGTAGTATGACTGATTGGTAATCAGGAGATCTGAGGTTCGATTCCCAGTCGAGACAGGCTGACGTTATGATGCTTGTGATGCTTGTTCTTGTATTTTTCTTTCAACTTTGTCGGGCACTGTCCCATACACACCTGGGATTTTTACCTCGCACTTCTGTCTGTTCCATAAAATGGTCACTTTGATATTCGTTTTCTAACGAAAGTTAAGGGGATGGAGAGAAAACCGAGTTTAACTCTCTCCTTACCGATCATTTTCAGTATTTTCCCAAAATGGCAGATTTACTCAGCAGAAAAATGTATTATTTAAACTCAAACAAGCTCTCTACAAAACAACTTTTATGTTCTTATTAATTAAACAAAGATCATTCTTCAAAGTTTGTGATGTACAAAATAAATATGAATAAGAAAAATGTATATTGTATCGTAACAAATGTGACGATTTTGCTGTCGGTGGTAAGGAGAGGGTTAAAAGAACTTTTTCCACATTGAGTTAATTATCAGTTAGTCACATGCACAGATATTGTAAAATGGTGGATGGTCATGGTGGTGGTAGTGGTGGTGGTGGTGGTGGTAGTAGTAGTAGTAGTAGTAGTAGTAGTAGTAGTAGTAGTAGTAGTAGTAGGAGTAGTAGTAGTAGTAGTAGTAGTAGTAGTAGTAGTAGTAGTAGTAGTAGTAGTAGTAGTAGTAGTAGTAGTAGTAGTAGTAGTAGTAGTAGTAGTAGTAGTAGTAGTAGTAGTAGTAGTAGTAGTAGTAGTAGTAGTAGTAGAAGTAGTAGTAGTAGTGATGGTGGTAGTAGCAGTAGTGGTGGTGGTCGTCATAATGCTGATGAGGGTGATGATGGTGGTGTGGTGTTAGTGGTAGTAGTGGTGGTCGTCGTCGTTGTGGTGGTGATGGTGGTCGCTGTGGTGGTCGTGATGGTGTTGGAGTGAGTAAAGAGGACATGCGGAAGAAAGAGAAAGAAAAAGAAAGAAAGAAAACGTTCAGATGTATCTCGGATTCGTGAACGGCTTTGAAGGTGCAATGGACGCATGTTATGGAGATAAAGGGAGTAAATCTGACTCATGAATGAACAACACAAAACAAACGAGTCAGATTTACTCCCTTTATTTCTATCTCCATTTTATTGACTCATTTAGGCACCGCTATTTATTAGTTTTAGGACGCATATTAGTTCAAAAAAGAGCTTTTATATAGCGCAATATCCACTAAATGTGCTCAAAGCGCTTTACAAGGGGTCCCTGATCAACAGCAACATTTAACATGTAGGACGGGACATGACGCCTGTTAGGCGATATTACAATTTTTCGGACAAAGACAACGCTGTTAATGGCCAGGTACTCATTTTACACCTGAGTACGGTGAAAAAATGTGAGTAAAGAGCCTTTTCCAAGGACTCAACTATGCGCCGAACGCGAGGCTCGAACCCACGAACTTCCGATCCGAAAGCGAGTGTCATACCACAAGACCACATAGCCGCACAAAACAACACAAAACAAACGAGTCAGATTATCTCCCTTTATTTCTATCTCCATTTTATTGACTCATAATTTAGGCACCTCTATTTATTAGTTTTAGGACGCTTGTTAGTGTGGTGGATGATATCAAATTATATAATGATAATCGTACTTTTACTCGGGGTCAGTAACACTACGAGGAACGTAGGATATCACTGATCAGACAAACTAAATGGCCTGGACATTGGACAGACAGACAGGATCAGTAGGGCAAGTTATACGCCACAAGATTCCATTCTCTTATCTATAATAATACCAGGACGAGGTCATGGATCAGCTGTGCTGTTGAACTTTCGGACGGATAAGATAAACATTTGTGGGTCACGCAGTACTTTTCCATTTTAATGGACGGATGACAGCAGGTTTAATCTGAGACATGTGTAGGACTCAGAAAAAAAAAAATTTTTTTTAAATTTTGGCCAGAAAAATCGTCCTTCAAATATCGATCAATTAAGATGACCCTCATCAAAAACTTTCAAGTCTGGAATTTCGAGGAAGTCTTGAAGTCAAGGTTTCATATTTTTTGACAATATTATGAGGGTTATTTTAATCGATATTTGAAGGACGAGTTTTCTGGCCAAATATTTTTTTATGTCGTCTTTTCAGAGTATGGCAGCGTTGTCGTAATTTAGTTATCAATATCTTCATGTATGGAGTTTACAAATTAGAATAAGTTATCTTTAAAAGATTCCAGGTTATTGCACCTTCAGCAACTTGGAGTAATGGATGGAAAAATGTGGCACTTTTGTTTAGATCTCAGTCTGCGATAGAAAGCAAAGCCATTGACATGGTCATCCTTTTGTCTTTCGAAAAAATTCCACAACTATCTCATATGGGAATTCCCTGTGCATGGCTTGTGGTCTAGTGGATGACACTCGCCATCGGATCGGAAGGTCCTGGATTCGAGTCCCGCTTAGAGCCGGGCATAGTTGAGTCCTGGAAAAGGTTCTTTATTCACATTCTTTCACCGTACTCGGGTGTAAAATGAGACCCTGGTCGTTCAAAGCGTGTCTCTGCCGGAAAAAATAATATTGTAATATCGCTTAACAGGCGCCATGTCTCGTCATAATATTATATGTTATGTGTTGCTGTTGTCTTGGGATCAGTTAAAAAGCGCTTTTAGCACGTTTAGTGAATGTTACTCTATATAAATGCTAAAGCTTTGTGTGTGTGTGTGTAAAAGGGGGGGGGAAGGGGGGGAAGGGGGGGTGGGGTGGCTATGTCGGAATGAAGAAGAAAAAAAAAAAAGGAGAGAAAATTAAGTTTAATTGCCAGAATAACAAACATTGGGAACGTTAAAATATTTTGGAATTGAAGACACACAATTTATTCTCCTCTTTGAAGACTTTTATTTTTAATCAAATTTAACATGTAAAGCTCACAAGTCAATAGCATAGTAGCGTTTTTAGGTGAATTGACACAAATGGAAAGAAAAAACACAGGAGGGAAAATCATATTATTAGTCAAGAAGTACTGCAACAAAGGTCAGAATATGTCACCAAAAAAGCAATAAGAGGCCCTTAATTGATGCTGTGCCTGTAGTTAAAATACTCGCATTACCCGCCAGTTTGATAGAACGTACCAATACTCAAAACGATGTATAACCTTGAACTCGTATTATAGTCTCTTTGGTAGAATTTAGTGAGAACTAACCGGCATAATATTATTGCTTTGAGACGTTGGGTCCCAAATTATGCATTTACTCCATAGGTCAAGAGTGAGAAGTGCATCGATCTATAGGGAATTTGATTAGCGGAAGAATAGCGTCCCTTGATTGGACGTCACCCATAGTCTGTGACGTCACCGGCGGAAAAGTTATTAGAGAGAGAACGTCATGTTGGTTGTGCGCATGCGTCTCTCGTCCTCGCTTCCGGTGAAAGCGGCTTGAGACACTTCAAAACCAAATTGACGTTCTCTATGTAAGGTGACGTCCAATCCAGGGACGCTACTCTTCCGCTAATCTCATTCCCTATTATTTTGGGCAATTGAGAGTATTGACTTGTCTGTTAGTAGATGTATCTAGCGTATGCTCATAAAGTAGACCACCTGCTTTTATCATTTCCAGACATGTTGGCGCAACACTGAATAGGTATCTAGTTGTTTATCAAATTAAGACCGACAAAGAACTGGAAAATTTGAAAATGCGACCATAAAAAATCAGTGCTCTTAAGGTCGAGCACGTATTCACATAATTACAATAAGATTTATCATCAATGAACGAACCTCTGGTGTTATTAAAGGCAATAATCGTGTTGTGAAAAAGATTTCACTCTTTTCTGTAAGGTATTTTATATTTAGTTGTCTAAGGATTGCATTAGGTTCAAAGTAAAAGAATCATTAAAAATCATAATATTAATAGAAGGAACGAAGTTGACACCACTCAGTTCTTTATTATTGTATTTAGCCAGCCAGTTGTATGAGTAGTTCTCACTAGCTTGCATTAATCAGACTATAAACGTTTAAGGTTACACGTAGCCTTGTGTGTTGGTACGTTATATCCTATATGTTGTGAGTATTTTAACTTAGCGCATAGCATCAATATCCACACAGCGCTCGGACAAGCAGGATTAGCGGACCAATCTGTTAAAGGTAACTATTTTGATACTTGCGGTACCTACCTATTTAATTTGTGACCATGCACCAATTTGGCATTATTATGTCAGACTGAACAAGATGAAGCAGAATGACTGTTCAATTCAGAATGATCAAAATTAATTAAGAAAATAAATTAAGTTTTGGGGTTTTTTTGTTGTTGTTTGTTTTTAATTTTTTTTTTGGGGGGGGGGGGGGTGGGAGGGAAGAGGGTTCTTTTGTTGCTGTTTTTTTTTGTTGTTGTGTTTTTGTTCGTTTGTTTGTTCCGGAGTTTGTTGGGGTTTTTATTAAGGGGGGGGGGGCGGTGATTGTTATTTATAGACATATTATAACTCTATTTTCATAATAAGCTTAGCTTAAAATTCATATCTAAATTACAGGATCAGACCAAAATAACCATAGCATTTTGAGACGATTGATTGCTTTGAACTTAGACTCAATTCTTTACCTATTGCCGTGTCATGCCTAACAGCTACAAAAAATTCTGATGATGTTGCATCTAGTATTGCTTCATTCTTTCGTTGATTTTCCCCATCGCTGTTCGTATCATAGAATTTATTCTTGGGTCATGTCGGTCTTAAAGATTGCGTTGTTATATGTACAATTCAACGATCTTCAAAAGAAAGTTGAACGTGAAATTGTAATGCTGAAGGAAACAGTTATAATTAACCAACAGCACATTATGTTTATCATTAGGTATCAAGAGAGGAATTTTTTTAGATATATCTCACAACGGTTATAAAGCGTGAGTAGGAAGAGTCTTTCCCAAGGACTTTGCATTTTCCACGGTGGAATTCGAACCAGGGACCTACAGACCAGAAAACGGGTGAAACATAATAAACCACAGAGCCGAATGACCTTTTCGTTCAATAATAATAATTAATTGTGAATCGCACGTGTTGTCCCTATCGAAAATTAATTGAGTGTTTTTAACTTGAACTTATATATATAACGCAATATCTACTAAACATGCTCAATGCGCTTTACAGGAGGTTCCTAGCCAACAGAAACACTAAATCACTTTACCCCTATTTATTCACTATGTTGTTACTGACAAGATAATCAAGAGGTCTGAGGTTTGATCCCCAGGCGAGGCAGTCTGCTTTTTTTGGATGGTTTGTTTTTCTTGTAGGTATTTGTCTATCTACTTTGTCTGGCACTGTTTCATACACACTTTCGTTCCAATCTTTATCTGACAGCAGTGCTGGATCCCTGGTCTGTCAATTTGTTACTCCCATACACCTTTAAAATGTTAATGTTTATATTTATTTATTTATTTATTTATTTATTTATTTATTTATTTATTTATTTATCCATTGTTCTTAACAGAGGACTTTCATTTTTTGGTGTCCATTTATGCTTTTTAAAACACGCACACACAAACACACACACACTCACACATACACACACACACACACACACACAAACACACACATTCAAACAATAACACGCGCGTTTCCATACGAAAATTTGTAATTTCGCACAATTAATTGTCATGTCTCGTCTTATTGTTGTTAAAATAGCGTGGCTGAGTGGTATGGTTATTGCTTCGTACCCAGAAGGTACCGCGTTCGATTCTCTCGCCGTTCGTTGTAACTGAGCGAATCAGCTCGCCCCTATTTCAATTTGAGGCTTTGCACTGCGGCTCATATAAATATCTGGTTTATTCCAACTTTCCCGCAGAATTGACGATTTAAAATAATTCTCCTTGGGATTGAATAAAGGAAATTTTTATTATTTTTAAAACGTGCTTCGGCTGGAAATTAACACTTTTCTTTGCATTTCTGTTGCGCCATATCGTCGTACCAAGATATAATAAAAGACTTTTTTGTTAAGATTCTTTTTGGTTTCGATTTGTTTTTTGTTTTGTTTTGTTTTCGTTTTTTTATTTTTTTTTTGTTTGTTGTTTTTTTTTTTTGCTTTGTGTACTTGTTGTTTGTTTGTTGGTTATGTTTTTGTTTTGTTTTTTGTTTTTGTAAATTTTATTTATTTTTAATTTATTTTGTTTTGTTTTTCTTTCTGGATCATATTTTTTTCATCTGTTTTGTTTCCAATAATGATGTTCGGAATCATTTTTTTTCTTTAGCGTTAAAACGAAGCTTAAAGCTTATTTAACTTATTCCATTCTATAAAATACTAAATAAATAAACTCATAAATTTTCACCACAGAAAACCGACTTGTGTCAGACAATCAGACGCGTCGAATGTCGATCAAGCTCAAATTTTGTTGACCTCTTCGCAATCCATGAAACACGCGTAGACGGTTGGAGCTTGTGAGAAGCCTTGACCTTTGACCATTGGAAACTTTTGTGTGTTATTTGTGAATGAATAAAACGCAACACGATTGGCTTTCTTCCCAGCCACACAATAAATGGCTCACGTTCATTGGCCAGTGTATCGTATATAAGCCATCGGTTCCCTTGTTTCTTCCTCTCCGGTCTGGAACGTTTTCTGATGCGGGGCTCAGAAAACAAATTGAAAGACTTTGATGAATATTATTGCTGTATGAAGCTCTGTAAGTCTTCATAACGTAACTTATCGAAACTTACAATAGAGCAATAACAATTGTTCATTAAAGCAAATATTGAATTCGGATGAGATAACATAGCTTATCTTTTCATAAACTATTTTGGTTCAGCATCACGTTAAAATTGTCAAGACGTCTATAAATAGATCGAAGTCACAGGGACAGGGCCTCTCCGTTTCCTAGAAAAAGATTATCTGGCACTACTTACCTATCTTCGATAAATGTAAACAAACAAAAAAATCTTTCGATTCTCTAAAATCACAATGTCTCATGACTTCACAATTCTTTTTTTGTTTCATTATCGATTGTTCTTTTGTTATGCGAAAGATAATAATGCTTGTTATTGTAGTTATTACTTCATTTCATTAATTTTGAGTTTGGAAAATAAAAATGTAATAATTAATTTCATTAATTATAGTAGATAGTATAAGTATAAGCATAGGCATAGGCACAGGCTATAGGTCCTTATTATACAGATGACGGATTGATTGATGGGTTCTTACTATCTATATAACAATAACATAATTTATTTGAGTCGTGGGTACAAAGTACAAGCGGTTGGTGGTAAGCAGCATGCTACTCATCGATGAATCGTCATGCAAGCACATGTGTAATGTTTTCTAACTCTAATCCGGTCGAATGTTTTGGCTTTGGGAATCTCATGACTTATTTATAATTATTGGACTGGCTAAATCATAATCATTCAGTATGATATATGATGAGTATGTGACGCCAACATTATTATCTACACTTTGTCAAGGATATTGTGAAAAAAATATCGTGGATTTTTTTCTTTGGAAATTACTATCTGCTGATCAGCTGTTTGACACGATATGACGTGAAAGGACTGGCCAACGCCCCGGTTATCTCAGGACGCTGTAGTGAAACTGTAATTTTACCTACTTGTGTTTGGTGTTATCTTTCCATCTTTTCGGGGCAGACATTGACGGCTGATGAAGCAATGTGATTGGTTACTGTTCGGTGCAGTGGCCTTGGTCTAACATTCCTTGTCGCAGTCATTCACTAACATTGATAAGAAATGATCATGATGAGTGTTGACATTGCCTGGTGACATAGTGGTCTGCTGATACGGGCTTTAAACCTAAATTAGGATGGAGAGTTTCCTTTATTGTATACCCCCCCCCCCCCCCCCCCTTTCCACCGTCTCCTGTCCTCTTGACCTACTCCCATTATCTTGTTTTATTTTGCTCATCGATGTTCGTTGTATTGTAAACATGATTACGTTTATAAATTCTAAAAGAATGAATTGATAGTTTCCATTTAAAGAATGCCGTCCTTCTTCTGTGTAGAAATAAATCATGCAACATGTATAATGATCTATAAAACAAAATAATATAATTAATATTTCGTCACACTCTTATGCTGTTTTATGGGTCCAATTTAGTCAGTGTGAGAAAAGTAAAAAAAAAAGGAAATAGTAGTAATTAGTAATAGTCAGTATAGTTTTACAACCATAGGGTGAATTTTTGTTTATTCAAAAAAAATATATATTTATTTTATTTAGTTTTCATCATTTGGTAGAATCATGGAGGCTTGATGTTATGCATTAAAAAAGAAAAATCATATTTCTTAACAAATTTGTCTTTGTTTCCTTTTCTAGTTCCAGACTCTTCTTAGACAATCATGCCTGAGGTTGCAGTAGACAACGTAACAGATGACCTTCACAATGGGGTCAATCCTCAATCAAGGACTTTACAGACCAATGGTTTTATTGACGCCATAGATATTAGTAGTAGTAACTCTTCAGCCTCATCATCACCTGTTGGATCAAGGAGTACATCACCCACCCACATCAGAAAGAAGTATGTTCGACTCATTGACAGAATTTTGAAGCGTCAAAATGCTGGGAAACCATTCTACTCATTGGAATTTTTCCCTCCACGTACACAAAGTGGTGCTGTCAATCTGATCACTCGGTGAGGATTCATTGATTACAATGATTATTATTAGTAGTATTAGTATTAGTGGTGATATGCAAGCATTAGTCTCTGTGAGTTATGTCAGTGTTATGCCATTTGGATATTTGGGTATCTTGGTCCTAGTACAATCACAGTTCCTGAAGGTGTTGATAAATAGTTTAGAACTTCTTTTATATTGAGCAGCTAGATTATACAATTTTCAGATTTTTTACTTTGAAATATCGTCTTGTGGTGATTTTAAGTAATGTGAAAATAGTTCATCTATTATTTTGAATGCTACAGTTTTCATCTGACCACACTAAACTTCAAGAAAACGCCAAATCAAATTATTTATTTTATGGTAGGAGTTTTCAAAACATGGTCCTCAAATATGGAATGATCTTCCCAGGGCTATTCGTGAAGCATCAAGTGTCGACGTTTTTAAATCAAAGCTGAAACATTACTTTAATACAAAAACATATTTTAAATTCTCTGTCAATGTTTCACATTTATTTGGTTTAGATGTTTTTTTGTTCTTTTTTCTTCTTCTTCTTCTATTGAGTAATAGCTGAAAGTGTGTCTGTAGGTGTGTGTGTGTGCGTGTGTGTGTGTGCATGTTAGTGATATTTTAGATTGTCATTTTTGTAACTGTGAAACGGATAGAGCATGACTTAGTCATGGTTATGTGCTATACAAGTGCTCTATATATTATTATTATTTTTAATAGAGCCTTTGAAATCAGAAATTGGGCAATTTGGGAACCGAGCCAAGACCCGGCTACCCAATCACTGTTGCATTGACAGGCCAGGGGAAGTTGGAAAAAATCTGAAATTTACAGGGATCAATCTCAGTCCTTTTGTGTTTGAAGCGGGTGCTCTACCAACTAAACTATCAGGACCCCCTTTTTAAGTTTACCATTCCTTTATATATCGGATTATTTTTTACATACATTTTTTTTAAAACTTTTAATCCATTAGATTTGAAAGTTTAAGACAAGGTTGCCCTCTGTTTTGTGACATGACATGGCACCCAGCGGGGGATCCAAGCAACACAGAGAAACCCACAAGCTCCACATGCATGGCTGGTACTATGCTTAATTATTGTGGTATTGAGACCATGCTTCACATGACCTGTGTCGGCATGAACCGAGACCAGATTAGGGAGAATCTGTGCCGAGCTAAGGATATGGGTATTCGCAGCATTCTTGCATTGAGGGGAGGTATGTGTTAATTAAATGTTGAACACCTGATTTAGTGTAAAAAATTTTTTTTTTTAATTGAGCTTTTATACAGCACAATACCCACCAAATGTGCTCAAAGCGCTTTACAAGGGTTCCCTGGTCAACAGCAACATTTAACATGTAGGACGGGACATGACGCCTGTTAGGCGATATTACACTTTTTCGGACAAAGACAACGCTGTTAACGGCCAGGTACTCCTTTTACACCCGAGTACGGTGAGAGAATGTGAGTAAAGAGCCTTTTCCAAGGACTCAACTATGCGCCAAGCGCGAGGATCGAACCCAGGACCTTCCACTCCGAAAGCGAGTGTCATACCACTAGACCACATAGCCGCATAGTGTAGATCTGATAATGAATGATTTCTGTTTCGTACTGAATTTAAGTTCCATTGAAAGTTGTTGATATAACGCTGCTGCATTTTAACCAAAGGAGAGCCCTCCTCTGCAATGCAAAACATACTTTTCAGTTTGATGGAATAGAGGAACCAATCATTTGTGGGTTTTTTAAAAATTTCTTTTGTTTAAATTTAGCATTTGTATAGGGCAATATCAATAAACATGCTCAAAGTGGTTCCTAGCCCACATGGCAGAACTGCATCAAATATGTGCAGATGGAAACTTGGAAACAGTGATACCTGCCAGAAATGTCAGGCACCCCCAGAGACCAGCGACCACATCGTCCTCAACTGTCCAGTCACTAAACTTGAAGGTGGTTACGAAACCGTCCTTAGGGTGGAGGAAGACTTTAGAAGCTGGGTTGACGAAATAAATTTGGAGGTATAGCCATACGCTACTACTACTAGCCCACAGAAACACATAACATGTGGAACGAGACATGATGCCTGTTAGACATTATTACAACTATTTCTGTCAGAGACAACACTCTTATCAGCCAGGTTCTCATTTTACACCTGAGTACGATGAGAGAAAATGATTAAATAGCCGATTCCAAGACCTCAACTATGTGCCGCTCATACCGGAGGCGATTGTTATATCTCAAGATGGAGCCGTAATTTGTCCCGGTTTGTATAGAGTGAAACAGACAATAGCAATTGCTTGCTATCCTTTGGATAGGATGTTAGTCTATCGCAAAGTACTTTCCACCAAATCTAATGGAACCAGCTACCCAATCACTGCTGAGTGGGCAGGGAGGTCAGAAAAAAAATAAATCTCGACTGCACCTGGGATCGATCCAAGTCCCTTTGATTGTGATGCGAGTGCTCTACCAACTGAGCTATCGGGACCCTCTGCTGAAGGCAATGTCTATTGTTTCCTATATTCACATTATTTGAATTCATAATTCATGTTCCTTTATGTTTCAATTTTATGCTATTTCTTTCCATAGATTTGCCTATTGGTGCCACAGAATGGAAACCTGTGGAAGGAGGATTTAATTATGCAGTGGATCTGGTACGCTTCATCAAAGATGAATTTGGAGATCACTTTGTCATTTGTGTAGCAGGTTTGTCATATTAATATACTTGTATATGTGAGAGAGAGAGAGAGAGAGAGAGAGAGAGAGAGAGAGAGAGAGAGAGAGAGAGAGAGAGAGAGAGAGAGAGTGATCTCCTCCTAAAGATTCCTTTTTCTGTCACTCTAGTTACATTTTACTGTGTATATAATACTTACTTACTCCCTTTGTGCTGACTGGTGCATTATACGTAGGATAGCAAAGCACAATGATAATGTCTATTGTTTTGTTTAATCGATATCTGTAGGACAATGGCTTAAACTCGGTTAATATGTATTTTTCTTGAGCTTTTATATAGCGCAATATCCATTTATTGTGCTCAAAGCACTTTACAAGGGGTCCCTGACCAACAGCAACATGTAACATGTAGAAGGAGACATGAAGCCTGTTAGTGTTAGGCGAAATTACAATTTTTTTTTCCGACAGAAACGACGCTGTTAACGGCCAGGTACTCATTTCACACCTGAGTACAGTGAGAGAATGTGAGTAAAGAGCCTTTTCCAAGGACTCGAATCAGGACCTTCTGATCCGAGAGCAAGTGTAATACCACTAGACCACATGTGATGGAAAGTGATCCACTATCAACTCTATGTCACCTCAAAGAGTTTATAGTATAGTGTTTGATTTATGTTTATGGAAAGGAATTTATCTTAAGATAATCGTAAGCTCATGTGGCTATGTGGTCTTGTGGTCTGACACTCCCCTCCGGATCGGAAGGTCCTGGAGTCCTTGGAAAAGGCTTTTTAACTCCATTTCTCTCACCATACTCGGGTGTAAAATGAGTACTGGATGTTAACAGCCTTGTCTCTGTCGAAAAGAAAAAAAACACCTTTTGGGTATCATGTCTCTTCTTTCATGTTAAGTTTTGCTGTTGGCTACAGACCCCTTTGTAAAGCACTTTGAGTACATTTGGTGGATATTGTGCTATATAAATGCTCAAATTATATATAGTTAATCAAGAAAATGGAAGATGACCAGCTTTGTCTTATTACAGGTTATCCAAATGGTCATCCCGATTGCGCATCGTATCAAGAGGATATTCAGCATCTAAAGGACAAGATGGATGCAGGGGCAGACTTCATCATCACCCAATTGTTTTTTGATCCCGAGACTTTCCTGAACTTTGTCAAAGACTGCAGAAAAATTGGAATTGACGCTCCTATCCTCCCAGGCATTCTTCCCATTCAGGTTTGTGTGACGTGTTTTGTGACGAGATTTAATTGGATTGATGCCTTTGCAATTGGATTCAATAGTCTGATGTCACGTCCGCCCAGCAACGAGCAACTTGGTTCTAAACAAAGAAAATCTGTACTTTTTATTATTCATGCTGGCTAAAACTTTTTCACATGTCATGTGATCAGAATTTATAAAAATCAAAATATGATCTGATTTATAATGTTTTTCTCCTCTGGGTACACTTTTATGCTCGTTGGATAAGTATTTCATAAGGGTGTCCACCATTGTTCCGATAGTTTAGAACCAGTTACTAAGTTACTATGCGTCATTACGAGAGAAGTGATGTCACGACTGTTGAAGACTATTAGTTAAGTTTATATGGAAGTCAGGAATAGACAAAGATGGAATTGCTGTTCTTTATGGGGATATGAATTTATTCTTCTTCTTCTTCTTCGTTCCCGTCACGTCACATGGTCAATCCGGTCTGGTGAATGAAGCCCACAGTGGAATTTATTCATTCAAGGTGGTATGTTGTTGGTTTTTTTTTTATGAAAATTTATTTATGTTTGATGCTAATTGTGTCTCTGTGTGGCTGAATGATATCATTCTCGAAAACAGACGGAGAGCGACTTTTTTTTGAGGTGACTGTCATGAAATATTTGATTTTCTCATGCCAGATACATTTGTAGAAAACTGCTGGGTCTGATATCATTTTTGAAAAATGGTTCCCTTCTTATTCTTACTTTTTCAAGGTAGTTATGCAGAGATTCGTGTATACTTGCATTCTTGTCTATTATCTTTTCCTATCTTTAAGACTTTAAAGTATTGCTAGTGCAGTTACATTTTTATTATGTTATCAAAACTTATTTGCAATCTTGGAGGGTAACACATGTGATAAAGTTTCATTATATGTTTTTCTTTCACAATGTTCACACCATAACATTTTCGCAATTTTTTTTTTTCAGGCCTACCAATCCTTGAATAACATTGTCAAACTGTCCAAGCTGAATGTCCCGCCAGAAATCATAAATGCCATCACACCCATCAAAGATGACGATGTCGCCATTCGTAACTATGGGATATTCCAGGCTGTCAAGATGTGTAAAGCTCTGCTGGAATCAGGCTTAGTTCCGGGTATTCATTTTTACACACTGAATCGTGAGGTAGCTGTCAAGGAAATTCTAAAACAACTGGGCATGTGGTGTGAGAAAATTCATCGGCCCTTGCCATTCAAAACAACTGCTAATCACGCAAGATCTGAAGAGGAAGTTAGGCCAATATTTTGGAGGTGTCGACCGAATAGTTATGTTTATCGTACTTCAGATTGGGAAGAATTCCCAAATGGCAGATGGGGAGACTCGAGAGCTGCTTCTTTTAACGACTTAAAGTATTACCATTTATTCTATCTGAAATCACGCTCATCAAAGGAGGAACTATTAAAGATGTGGGGAGAGAACCTTACTTGTGAGGAAGATGTGTGGTCCGTGTTTGTCAGTTATTTGGCTGGAACACCCAACAAAAATGGAATTAAGGTGAGAAATTTATATAGACAGTGATGCCAAAACTCCGGTTTCACCGGAAAAAACTCCGGTCTGGAGCAAAAAATTCTGGGCTCCGGGCAACTTCCGTCAAATTCCGGTGAGGTCAATTTGTTCCAAGGATACCCCCTCCCTTCCAACCACCACATTATCATCATTACCACTAGTATTACAACCATCATCACCACCACTACTACTGCAACCACCACCACATCATCATCACTACCACTACTACTACAACCACCAGCTTCACATCATCACTACCACTACTACTACAACCACCACCACATCATCACTACCACTACTACTACAACCACCACAACCACATCATCACTACCACTACTACTACAACCACCACCACCACCACCAATCATCACTACCACCACTACTACAACCACCACCACAACATCATCATCACTACCACTAATACTACTACAACCACCACCACATCATCATCACTACCACCACTACCACAACCACCACCACATCATCATCACTACCACCACTACTACAACCACCATCACCACCACATCATCATCACTACCAATACTACTACAACTACTACCATCACCTCATCTTCATTACTACAACTACAACCACCACCACCACATCATCATCATCATCACTACCACTGCTATTACAACCACCACATCATCATCATCATCACTACTACTACTACTACTGCTAATGCTACTACTATACTACAACAACAACCACTACAATATCATCATCACTACCACTACTACTACAACCACCAGCACCACATCATCATCACGACCAGTACTACTACAACCACCACCACCACATTATCATCACTACCACTACTACTACAACCACCACTACAACATCATCACTACCACTACTACTACAACCACCACAACCACATCATCACTACCACTACTACTACAACCACCACCACCAACATCATCACTACCACTACTACTACAACCACCACAACCACATCATCACTACCACTACTACAACAACCACCACCACATCATCACTACCACTACTACTACAACCACCACAACCACATCATCACTACCACTACTACTACAACCACCACCACCACCACCACATCATCACTACAACTAATACTACTACAACCACCACCACAACATCATCATCACTACCACTAATACTACTACAACCACCACCACATCATCATCACTACCACCACTACTACAACCACCACCACATCATCATCACTACCACCACTACTACAGCCACCACTACATCATCATCACTACCACTAATACTACTACTACAACCACCACCACATCATCATCACTACCATCACTACTACAACCACCACCACATCATCATCACTACCACCACTACTACAACCACCATCACCACCACATCATCATCACTACCAATACTACTACAACTACTACCATCACCTCATCTTCATTACTACAACTACAACCACCACCACCACATCATCATCATCACTACCACTGCTACTACAACCACCACATCATCATCATCATCACTACTACTACTACTACTGCTAATGCTACTACTATACTACAACATCAACCACTACAATATCATCATCACTACCACTACTACTACAACCACCAGCACCACATCATCACGACCAGTACTACTACAACCACCACCACCACATTATCATCACTACCACTACTACTACAACCACCACTACAACATCATCACTACCATTACTACTACAACCACCACAATCACATCATCACTACCACTACTACTACAACCACCACCACCACCACATCATCACTACCACTACTACTACAACCACCACAACCACATCATCACTACCACTACAACAACAACCACCACCACATCATCACTACCACTACTACTACAACCACCACAACCACATCATCACTACCACTACTACTACAACCACCACCACCACCACATCATCACTACCACCACTACAACAACCACCACCACATCATCATCACTACCAATACTACTACAACTACTACCATCACCTCATCTTCATCACTACCACCACTACTACAACAACCACTACAATATCATCATCACTACCACTACTACTACAACCACCAGCACCACATCATCATCACGACCAGTACTACTACAACCACCACCACCACATTATCATCACTACCACGACTACTACTACAACCCACATCATAATTACCATTACTACTACAACCACCACTACCACATCATCATCACTACCATTTGTACTACAACCACCACCACCACCACCACCACATCAACATCACTACCACCACCACATCATTATCATCACGACCACAACTACTACAACCACTATACCACCACCACATCATCACTACAACTACTACTTCAACCAGCACCACCACCATATCATCATCACTACAACTACTACCTCAACCACCACCACCACCACCATATCATCATCACTACCACTACAACTACAACATCAGCCACTATCACATCTTCATCATCTCTACCACTATTACTACAACCACCAACACCACATCATCCTCACTACCACCAGTACTACAATCTCTACCGTTAGGTTTTGGCGCTTTACTTCATTTGAAATAAGGAAACTTTGAGATTGTAATTTGCAATGTGTTTATGTATCATAATATACACTGTAATTCTAATCAGTTATCTATTTAGAACTTTACAATATGTAAGCACAATGCCAAATATCGTTCCAATTCCTTTTTTTTTTGTGAGCGGAAATTCCTCTTTCGGCGTTGAAATTCCTACGAGTGGTGGCTGAAACTCCTGTGAGCCAAATTTAAAGTTGGCATCTCTGTATAGAATTGAAAAAAAATGAAATTCTCTTTATTCATCTCACTGAGAAATTCATATGTATTCTCAAAGTTGTAAAAGAACGAATGTTTGAATGACACTTAATATTGTAAAGCGCCGCTGAGCACTTAGGTAGAAGTTGAGCGCTAGATAAATAACATTATTATTATTATTAGGGGGCGAAGTGGCAGAGAGGTTAAGGCATTGCACTGTGATTCGGATGACCCGGGTTCGAGCCCCGCTTCAGGCACTTTCGTTTTTTTCCTTGAGCAAGATTATTAACCCCCAATTTGCTTACTTGGACAACATGGGTGATTCCTGTTGACATCAGACATCTTGTTTGATGAGTTATCTATATTCCTTCGTGGAATGCCTAGGCGATGGTATCTTATGATATTGTGGCGCAAAAGGCATAATTTTTTATTATTATTATTATTATTATTATTATTATTATTATTATTATTATTATTATTATTATTATTATTATTATTATCATTATAATAAAAGCAGCTGATTAATTTTAGTAAAGAATAGCACATCTGTATCGTGGAAGGTTTTTATTTTTATGATGTTCCTGGGCCTGAATTGGAATAATGTATTATTTTCCAGGTTAAAAAAATTCCCTGGGATGATGATGAAATTGTTCTAGAAACATCTCTTATTGCCGACAAGCTTGCGGACTTGAACAAACATGGAATTTTGACCATCAACTCACAACCTCACATCAACGGTGTGCCTTCCACAGACAGATACGTAGGTTGGGGTGGACCTGGTGGCTATATCTATCAAAAGGTAGGAGGCTTACCTATAACTTATAGTGTAGGCATAGTTAATTTATACACTGACTATTCCCTTAACTCACTCAACCCTAACACCGACTATATCCGCAGTTTACCAGGGTTACTTATACCCCATTGCCTATTTATTACATTTTTCTGGGACAAATTATAGGCGTAATATCAAAGTTAATCTTTGTAGTTTTTACATGTTAATAATAGTTGAATAAAACTATCCATGTACCTACATGCTCATTTTTAATACATTTTTTTCCAATTTTGAAAAGTAGCAAAAAACTAGGATTGAGTGAGTTAAGATGAAGTCATATGGTATGATGCTTGCATTCTGATTGGAAGATCCTGGGTTTCAGTCCTGTTGTGAGCTGCACAATATGAGACCTTGAAAAATGCTCTTTACTCACATTCTCTCACGGCACTCAAGTGTAAAATGAGTGCCTGGCTGTTAACATCATTGTCTCTGTCGGAAAAAAAATTGTAATATAAATATAGCCTAGCAGGTGTCATGTTTCGTTATGCATTTTAAGTGTTGCTGTTGGCTAGGACCCCTTGTAAAGTGCTTTGAACATGTTTAGTGGATAATGCCCTATATACATGCTCAAGTTAAAAGCAACGTCACAAGCCTATGATTACCAAGAGAAGTGAAAAGTGAGCTGATAGTAGTGCTTAAGGAAACAAATGGTTGAATTATTGAAAACAAGTCACTTTTCACTCTCAGTAACCGATGCTATATGTTTTGACGTCCTTTGTTCAATGTTACCCGATGAATTTATGAAGTCTATGCTAATAAGGATGCAATACTTGGTGACAATGTACGAACTTTGTGTAGTACTAGGCAGGTCTGGTTTTTGTACTGTTTAGACTGTCACATGTCGCATTTACTAAAACACTACATTAGGTTATCAATTTTTTTGTTCACATTTAGAATAAACTGATTTATTGAAATGCATCATATTTTCAATTGATAAGTATCTTGATAAAGATGAAATTGATCATTTCAAAGTCATTGTTTGATTTGAAAAAAAAATGATATTAATATAAAATTATATATTTTTTTAAATCAGGGGAAAAAGAAAATAATATTTCAAAAACATTTTATTTATCTCTTTCATGTAAATACAAGATCCTTTGACTCATAATCAATAAAAGCCTTGACTACTTTAAGTAATCTAGACATCTTTTATAATGATATGTTAAGTAATCTAGACATGTTTTATAATGATATGTTAAGTAATCTAGACATGTTTTATAATGATATGTTAAGTAATCTAGACATCTTGTATAATGATATGTTGTTTATTGAATTCCATTTCATGCAGGCCTATCTGGAGTTCTTCACATCCAGTAAAAATGTTGCAGCCTTGAAAATGATTCTACCGAAATTCCCAATGGTGAACTACCACATCATCAACTGCTCTGTAAGTTGAATCTACACATTTTCATTTCTCACTTTTTAATTTTCACCTTTTGATATCAGGAATGTGTTTAACCATATTATAACTGTCTCTTTCACATGATTGTTAAAAAGAGCAGATTTCATTTTCCTTATTTAAAAGTTTCTTATCTCATGATATTAATGGCCACATCCAAAACTATTATCCTGTTCTATGGGATGAATTCTAAAGTCTCACCTCTATTTGAATATCAAAATAAGACAATAAGTGCGGCTATGTGGTTTTGTGGTATGACACTCGCTTTCGGATCGGAAGGTCCTTGGTTCGAGCCTTGCTCGGCGCATAGTTGAGTCCTTGGAAAAGACTCTTTACTCACATTCTCTCACCATACCATGAGTACCTGGTCGTCAACAGCATTGTCTCTGTCTGAAAAAAATTGTAATATCGCCTAACAGGCGTCGTGTCACGTCCTACATGTTAAGTGTTGCTGTTGGCCAGGGACTCATTTTGAACGCTTTGAGTACGTTTAGTGGATATTGCGCTATATAAAAGCTCAATAAAGAACTGAGGATCTATCGTTTCTTCATCATTGGATTAGAACAGATACCTCTCTTGCTTCTCTAAACTTGTGTCGTTTCCTTCTGTAGTTCACAGTCCTTCATTGAGGATGTGTGTGACAAAACATTCTCTTGATTTGTTCTCTTTGTTTTTGGAGGCTTTTTCTGCTATAATTTTTTTTGGCTGTAGTAATCCAGGTTTTACTTATTAAATTAAGATATGGAAGTGAACTAATGCCATTGAACATTGTAAATGGATAATGGCGCTATATAAATTACCCATTAGATAATCTAATCTCATCCTACAGACCTATGCCTACTCTAATGTTTTACAAGGCTTGTCAGTTGAATGTGTGGAGGCTACAGTTCTTCTATTTATGTGATCACTATTTCCAACTTTTTCTGACCATGCCATTTACAGGTCCAAACTTCATCTGTCACTTTGACTGTGTGAAAGATAATTTTCAGTAAATATAAATGGTCTAATTCAGTTCAAAGAGAATATAAAATGTCTCTTCTTTCTCTTTGTATTAAGTATACTTGATTCTTTGAACAGCTGTTTGGTTTTCCATGCTTTGCTATTTTTAGAATATTTTTTCTCTCATGTCATTTCCCTTTTATTAATATCCAGGTGCTGGTGATATTGAAACATTTGGTTGTCATTTGTAGAGATCATAAAAATAATGACTTCATTCTCTAGAATCTAGAGATGTTTAGCAGATCATACCCATCATGCCTCACGTATCGCGTATCTGTCACATGATCATTCTCATCATAGGTAAAAATAATGCCGCTATGTGAGTTTGGAATTTGATGTCACATTTCCATGACTCATAAAAATCTTGTAGCAGCGCTATTTTTACAGGGAATGAAAATGATCAGAGGATAGACACGTGATGCCAAGCCTCTCCATTTTATAAGTTTTAGTTGTGATTCGCTCTCCTTCCAATGCGTAAATCAGTGCTTATGGTTTTCCTCGGATCCGCGGAAATCCGCGATTTTGGAGTCCAGAGGAGGAATTTCCTCCTTTTTAAAATTACTTTTTCTCGAAACAATGTGCTAGCAATGAGAGAGTTGATGTGTGGTGGAACACACAGGTGCAGTTTCCCACTCTCCAGAAGTTGGCTAGAGTATCAATGATAGTCTTTCATCTCAATTGCTCTAAAAGTGGGGTTTAGTGCAGTAGAAATGGGGCTTAAAGGCAAATGTTCAACATTTTCCTACTTTTTCACTTTTTGTCACCATCAGCACTGGTATATGTGTGTGGTTTTTTTATTCTGCAATTTGGTTTTGTAAAATTTTGATGAAAGCTTAGCAGTGTTTTTATGGTTGAGTATTAATTTTATCATTTCATCTTCATTTCATCCTTTCCCTTTGATTTTCTTTACTCTACTCTCTATTTTTAAATATTCGCCTTGTTATTTAACTTATACTCATTTAAATGGTTTTGTCTTGTTTTGAACAGGGTGAATCTGATTACACAAACTGTCATGAATCTCAGCCCATTGCGGTCACCTGGGGAGTGTTCCCTGGCAAGGAAATTATTCAGCCAACTGTTGTAGACCCTGTTGCTTTCAAGACTTGGAAGGTTTGTTGATGATTTTATTGTTGTTATCCTGTTGCAGATTTTCGGTATATTTACTGAATTCATTATTTTGAAAAACCACTTTATATTTCCTAATCACCTAGTTAACGGAGAAAAATGAAAGTAACGAAATATCTTTTTACTGGAGTTTAGTGTTCAGCCAATGAGTTTTCATTAAAGTTTAAACTTTTTTTTTTCTTCCTGTATTGGCAACCTGTGTTATGATTCTTTTTTTTTCAATTGTCAACATGTTTTTATTCGTAATTGTACTCTGAATAGAGTGGTGTGTTTAATATTGGTCACCAGTAGAATAAAAATTGCATTGCATATTTTGACATTTATAAACCTTCAAATTTCCTCTCTCTCTTTCACAGTTGGAATCACAATATTAATTTATTTCATCAGCTCATGTTTTGATTTGCAATATTTGCTTTGTGTATTCTGAATAGAGTGGTTGTTAATATATGTCGACTCGGGAAGAAATAATATAATAAACATAGCATTGCTTATTTTGAGATTTATAAACCTTCACATTTTTTCACGCTGTTAAAATCTCAACATCACTTTATTTCATCAGCTCATAGCTTTCATTTTGTGTTTTTCACTCTCCATCTCATAGCTTTCATTTTGTATTTTTCACTCTCCATCTCATAGCTTTCATTTTGTGTTTTTCACTCTCCATCTCATAGCTTTCATTTTGTGTTTTTCACTCTCCATCTCATAGCTTTCATTTTGTGTTGTTCACTCTCCATCTCATAGCTTTCGTTTTGTTTTTTTTCACTCTCCATCTCATAGCTTTCATTTTGTGTTTTTCACTCTCCATCTCATAGCTTTCATTTTGTGTTTTTCACTCTCCATCTCATAGCTTTCATTTTGTGTTTTTCACTCTCCATCTCATAGCTTTCATTTTGTGTTTTTCACTCTCCATCTCATAGCTTTCATTTTGTGTTTTTCACTCTCCATCTCATAGCTTTCATTTTGTGTTTTTCACTCTCCATCTCATAGCTTTCATTTTGTGTTTTTCACTCTCCATCTCATAGCTTTCATTTTGTGTTTTTCACTCTCCATCTCATAGCTTTCATTTTGTGTTTTTCACTCTCCATCTCATAGCTTTCATTTTGTGTTTTTCACTCTCCATCTCATAGCTTTCATTTTGTGTTGTTCACTCTCCATCTCATAGCTTTCATTTTGTGTTGTTCACTCTCCATCTCATAGCTTTCATTTTGTGTTTTTCACTCTCCATCTCATAGCTTTCATTTTGTGTTTTTCACTCTCTCCATTTCTGAAAGGATGAAGCTTTTGCTTTGTGGAAGGAGACATGGGCTGCTATTTACGAAGAAGGCTCACGGTCAAGGGAGATAATTCATGGAATTCATGACAACTATTATTTGGTCAACTTGGTGGACAACGAGTACCCAAGGGATACTGTGTTGTGGACCATTTTGGATATGATGCTGTCTACTGCTCGCAACAGTGAGTATTCTATTGTCTAAGTTAGATAATGATGATGATGGTTATTATTTAATAGATGTGCTGCTATGTGGTCTTGTGGTTTGGCATCGCTTT
Source organism: Berghia stephanieae (assembly GCF_034508935.2). NCBI lineage: Eukaryota > Metazoa > Mollusca > Gastropoda > Nudibranchia > Aeolidiidae > Berghia > Berghia stephanieae. The sequence goes on from NC_088363.1 coordinate 15,234,566, forward strand.
CGGATCGGAAGGTCCTGGGTTCGAGCGCATAGTCGAGTCCTTGGAAAAGGCTCTTTACTCACATTCTCTCACTATACTCAGGTGTAAAATGAGTACCTGGCCATTAACAGCATTGTCTATGTCAGAAAAAATTGTAATATCGCCTAAGAGGCATCATGTAACGTTCTCCATGTTATGTGTTGCTGTGGGTCAGAGACCCTTTGTAAATAGCTTTGAGCATGTTTAGTGGATATTGCGTTATGTAAAAGCTCAAGTAAAAAAAAATGATAATAATAATACTTAATCTTTAATGGGTCATAGAAGCCATGCGTTAATTTTATATAATTAGCAATTTTTATCTCTGATTTAGTAATATTGGGGGATTCTTGAAGTTACATCGTGTTGTGTTATTCTAAACGCGAAATGATTTCATTTCAGATTGCTGTGAAATTGCTGATAAAAATGGAGAAAGTACTAATTGATCACCATTGCCTCTTCATGCAACAACCCCAGCAAGATTGTTTTTAAGCCTGTGATTTTACTGAATAAGTTTACAAAGAGCCAACAACTATTGATATTCTATGTTTACAACTGTTATGCCATTGTATATACATAAATCGGTGTCGATTCCTATTTTTAATAATAACGTCAAACTCTAGATTTGACTTTTTTAACTTATTTTTTAAAAGCATTAATTGAACAAATTATTTTGTTCAATGTACTTACTGTTGTTTCTTGCCTTAAGTTGTTCCTCAAATCCGATAATGCATTTGTTTTTAATGTACTTAGTGATTCAAATGTTCTTGGTTAAGCCTTACAATCAGTATTTCTAGATTGGGGGAGCTGGAAAGAGTGGCAGGGGGGGGGGGGGCATTCTATTGTCCTCATTAAAAAATATTCGTCATCGGTTTTCTAAGATCAATCAAATTAATATTATGTTTCCGACTTTGAATTCAGGATGATTTGGAAATATTGTGCATGTGACTCATCCACAAACTATCTTATGTTAAATATGTGCTGAATACAGAAATATTATTTTAAATTCAAAAGAATGAAAATAGTGATTTATTTCCATTGGGAATTTTGTAAGCTTATTGAAATTGACAAGATATGGAAAAGAAGAAGCTGCAGAGGTTTTTCTATCCATTATTTTAGATTTTTTGGCACCTATATAAATTGATATCAACATTTATATCGGAGTATGAGTATCAGAAATTATAACTAATGTAAATACTGCTCGCTTTACAGCATTTATTGTAATGGCCTTTAGTATTAAGTTAACTATGATAGCATTCATCTTGCTGTCTAATCTAAAACAAGGTTGCGAATGAAGATAAATACTGCTAAGCATTTTAGAAAAAGGAAGATGAAACCTAATGGTCTGTTTGTTTTGTTCCTATACGAAGACTCTCCATTTTCACTCTTTCGTTAGTGGTTTAATGTTAAGCTGGAGAGGAGTATTACGACGTTTGCATTTGATTCACGCATGCTTTTACATACAATGAGGGAATCTTTTTGGTTTCTTTTTTTAATATCTTTTTTACATGTGATGCGTTGCTTTATCGATTTTTAAATACATGGCTCTGGTCATTTTTAAAGGGAAGTGTTATAAAATATGTATTTAAGGGCTTATATTATTTCAGCTTAGGTTGTGGGTTATGTTTAACGCAAGGGTATTGTCAGACCATATGTTTCTTTGCGAAGCTAATGCAGGGGTAATTGTCAGACCATATATTTGTTTGCTAAGCTAATGCAAGGGTAATTGTAAGACCATATATTTGTTTGCGAAGCTAATGCAAGGGTAATTGTCAGACCATATATTTGTTTCCGAAGCTAATTGCCAAATAATGTAAAAGCTCTTTACACTGTTTATATACTTTTTGAATTCATGTGACTAAAAGAAGTGCTTCCAAATATACTAAATGAATTCCCTTTCACATAATATTTGGTTTTCCCGTTCTAGATTATTTATAATTAATCACTTTAAGTCACTGATACAATGATACAAGATTCGCCACAGTATTTCAATTTTGATTCTTTACCAAGAAATGTGAAACGCTCTCATACTATTTAAGATGGTAATACAGACCTACCTACTACTGCGAAAAAAATAGTAAAATTACGAAATTTTGTCTCGAATTTCAGAACCTCGTGAGCATTTCTAAGGCATTAAAACTTACTGAAAATGAAAGTTGATGCCAGACCACACAATTTTAAGGTTTTTGAAGTGTTATTTAATTCTTGTGAAGGTAAATTGTTGGTCTATAAAGTTATTTATAGCGACTATAATTTTGATTTCCTAAAAGTTGCGAATTTTTAATTTTTTAAGTAGGCAGGTCCGATAATTATCAACAGTAATACTCAGTTTGGATGAGTCTGCAGTGTATATGTAGTTAAAATTATTTGGCTTTATACCTTCCATGCAAGCGTTTTGTATTTGAAATTTGGATTATTAAATTATGGATTTGTGATTAAATATATATGAATTTGATTTATTCATGAAGATGTGCAATTTGTCGATGCATATAATTTGAATCTGCTGTGCTGATTGATAAAAGAAACAGTCATAAGTGTCGCAAGTTATCAAAATATCTTTATGTATGTGCAGTTTTGTCTTTATGAAGGCATTTGCCTATTTTCTTCTTTAATAGAACAGTTAGACCTAAACTTACTTACTTACGACTTAAAAGTACTTACAAGCTTAGTAAAACCACGAATTGCATGTGTATTTTTCGATAACTTTTTCATCCCAAAAGACGATGTTCCATCATTTTAAACTGTAATAAAGTGATGTATAAGACGTTATTTTGGAAATACTTTGGTTGTTTTTTATACTGGAAGTATAAAAAGAAGCGGATAAATTTTTTTATTTTTTTTTAAACTTCAGCTGGAACTATCCATGGATGGCTTGTAACACATATGACATGTTATATGAATCTCATGAGTTATTGTTACTGGGCATGGCTTTGAGTTAGCAAATCTTACTTCCTTCCTTCTTATGTGACATTTTAAAAAAATTCAGAATGGCATCATTATTGTATTTTTGAAAACTAGTCAAACCTATTGCATGAAATGTGAAACTACTATTGATGGTGTGTGAAAGTTTGTAATAATATACATACGATCTGTAATATTTGGTGAAGATGTTTTTCTGTAAATATGCAATTTGTTTTATTTACTTCACTACAGAACCATTGGGAATGGCTTCAAATAAAAATATTATTTTACCTTAAACTTTATCTGATGATTTTTTCTAGGACTCTATGATGGTCCTTTACATACCCTGACTGATAATGATCCAAATTCAGTTTTTAAAATCTCAAACTCAAACGCCTGTCTTTCCCCTTTTTAAGCCTTTTTTAAAACAAAAAATAAGATTTCCTCAATCAATATCACAGATAACTCGAACAAATTCTTCATAAATATTTTGTAAGCATTGATATAGTTTCAACATTTTCTCCTTGGAAGCAATGAAATGAATGCTATTTCAGAATTTTAGTTTTAGCTTAAAATTAAGGGGCGGCAAATGAAAATTAACTTTTTTTTAATATAAAAAATTACAAGTTATGTGATTGAGTGGTTATGACCTAATGATTTATTGTCTTTGATTTCAAGAACCATCAAAAGCAACAAGTTTCAAATACTTTCATATCAGAAAAAAAGGTATCGACATGGTGCATGTTATAATAATGAAGGATTTAACATGCTATCATTTGTGCTAAAGTTATGACTTATCCCAAAATCACAAGTTATTTCTAGTTGTTTTATAAAAATACATACACAATGTATTTAGCATGTTATGTATTATATAAAGCATTAAAATCCCGAAATGTCCCTTATGATAGAACAGTAAAGTTTGCTGCCCCAAACGTAAACAATAACAAGTTGCTAGTGATTTTCGTTAGGGACCGGAATAATTTACGCACAATATAGGTCTCCCAATTTTGTAGTTTGAGTTGTAGGCAATACACTTTCAGTATTGAAAATATGTTTACATAAAATCTAACAGTTGCAGAAATAATAATATAAGACTAAATTATTCTGAAAATCAGGCTCCGAATAATTCTCGTTTTGTTCATACCAGCGCAATAATTTGCTCTGGTCTAAAAATAGATAGACGTAACTTTTGATAAATTTTACCTTTTGTTCCATAAAATATCCATATCTAGACATTATTTGATGCATGATCGAGTATTTATGAATATGTGTTTCTTTTGCCACCTAACAGCCAAATTTTAAAGGTTATTTTCTTTCTATTATTTACATTGGAACGTGAGCTGTCAAGACAGGAACATGTGGTTTGCCATGTGCTTCTCGACCTTTGTTTACGTTTGGGGCAGCAAACTTTACTGTTCTATAGCGAAAATAACGATATATCTTGTTTGTAAAAATCTCTTAAACAGTATTAGCTGCACTGTTACGGACTGTAATATTTTAATTTGGTGTTGTTATTCAAAGATCAAAGCCCAGGCTTCAAGTGAATCAAAACCCCTGAGTCTCTTGTCTTTCCTGTCCAATACAATCAAATGCTGTAAGAATTCACAATATAGGCAATATACAATCAAATGCTGTAAGAATTCACAATATAGGCAATATACAATCAAATGCTGTAAGAATTCACAATATAGGTGATGTCCATATCTCACGAGTGTTTTTTAAAATAATATTAAAAAATTAGGGAGAGAACTGGTGTAAGATAAAGATCTGAAACAGTGTGTGTATGAAACTGCTAGACAAGAAAAATACTATTTAAAAAACCATCCCAAAACAAATCAAATCTTTCTCGACTGGGGCTTGAACCACAGACCTCCTGATTACGGTCAGATTGATCAGATCTTACAGGTAATCAGAAGTTCTCTGGTTCGATCCTTGTTCGAGGAAGACAGATTTTTTGGGATGGTTTATTTTTCTTGTAGTTTTCTTTCTTGCTTTGTCTGGCTGGCACTGTTTTATACACACTTTTTCAGATCTTTATTTTGAATAAAAGTAAACAAAATCAATCTGTTTTGCGATTATTTTAGGGATATACATGAATTTAGGGCCACGATAGCTGAGTTGGTAGAGCAATTTCTTCACTCTCAAGGGGACTGAGATTGATCCTGATTCAAGTTGAGATTATTTTTTTTAGTCAAGTCTGTTTGCAGAGTGTATTTTGCTATAGACTAGTATCCTAGGGGCAGCGTGGCTCAGCGGTACGGTCTTTGTTTTGTACCTGAAAGGTACCGAGTTCGATCACCGCCGCTGCGCTGTGTGTCCTTGAGCATGTCACCTTGCTCTAGCTCAATTTGCAATTGATGCCTGGGTTACTCCAGTCTTCCCTTGGAGAAAAAAATTCCCCTATTGGATGAATAAAGGGAATTTTATTTATTATATTTTTTTTCACATCCTATCCAAAGGATAGCAAATGATTGCTATTATCTGTTTAACGCTATAGAAACCGGGATATGCTCCAGCTCAATGGGCCTTATGGTTCTGAATGACTAAATATGAATCGAAATGGAAAAATAGGGAATTAAGAACGATTTTATAGTTAATGTTCCTTGAGGTATATCGTATGGAAAGAAGTAAATACATATTATTGATTGTTAATATTGGTCCACACAGATGATACAACTTGAATACAATTTCATCACCCCTGTATTGTTAGACATTCAGATGTAATAAATGTTTGAATGCTGCATTATGTTGTGTTGTGGGAGTTTATACGATATTGTGTGGGGCATTGCTAAAAGGTATGGTGTGGTGGCTCAGTGGTATCATGTCTTATGGCAAATGTCAAGCAATGACAAGCGTGGTCAGTGAGTAGGTGGGTGACAGTGATCGTGGAATATTCAAGTCCCATTGTTGTGTCCTTGGGTAAGGCAGTTAACACACATTAACCTACTTGACCCAAGTGTGAATCAGTACTTGGCTCTGGGTGGGGTTCCTGACCTCCCATAGTGGACAGGGAGGTACTTGCTGTGTCTTCTATCACCCTGTGTCTGTTTTCCAATTGCTTTCTGTCTTTGTCTTGGAATGAGATTATTTGGTTTTGTCCTGACCCTGGCCAGAGTCCTTGGCTGGGAGGGAAACAGTCGAATGTATAGTTATAGTTTTGGGAGATTTTATTTTTTTCCTTGTAAATCATCTCTCTGTTATGTATTGTTATTTAATTATTTTTTTCTCAAACATATGATTTGTAAACATTTGAGTGCGTTCCTCTTAGTGGGATTTTCTGCTGGTGTCTTGGTGAGACTTTTAGGTGATCTCAAACTATGTACATTGATAGTGTGATCTTGGAATCTACACCTGTTCCCTATTTGTACCATTCCTCTTTGTCTTACTTTTTCTTCAAGTCCTTTTAATCGTACATCTAGAATGTTTTTACTATCCAATTCTCTTCCTTTTTACTGGCACTGATATGACCTAAATGTGTTGCAAGCGCCGCAAAACCCTTAAAAACAAAAACAAACAAATGTCAAGTAATGTTAATGTTCAGTGTAGTCAGTGATGGAATATTCAAGTCCCATTGTTGTGTCCTTGGGTAGGGCAGTTAACACACATTAACCTACTTAACCCAAGTGTAAATCAGTACTTGGCTATAGGCATTGGCAAATATTATAAGGGGAGGATGCTAGTACAAAAAGGATGCCTAACAGGCAACTGCTACTGTGTTTAAATTTAAATGGAAATATCTGGGTGGGGTTCCTGGCCTCCCATAGCTAGAATGTTTTTACTATCCAATTTTCTTCCTTTTTACTGGCGCTGATATGACCTAAATGTGTTGCAAGCGCCGTAAAACCCTTAAAAACAAACAAACATTAAATGGAAAAATGGTTCAATATGACTTGCTAGAAGAATAAATGAAACATTATGAAGTGCATTAAGCATGGGAAATCTATGGAAATGTGCTAAAGCTGCTATATAATGTGATGTGTTGTAAAGCACTTTGAGCACGTTTAGTGGATATTGCGCTATTTAAAAGCTCTAGTTTATATAAATGTTCATGTGGTGTATTACGGGTGATATTTATTTTACTGCAAGGAGCTGGATAGAGCCCTTTGATATTCCTTTGTAGAATGGGCAGATCAACTCTTGATGTCTCTTTTATTTTACTGAATAACAAGTTTTCCAATTATTTTTTTGGTCTAGGAATGAGACTACTCATTGTACTTGCGGATATGTGGTCTTGTGGTATGACACTCGCCTTCTGATCGGAAGGTCCTGGGCTGGACTGCTCTGAGTGGTGCATAGTCGAGTCCTTGGAAAAGGCTCTTTACTCACATTCTCCCACCATACCCGGGTGTAAAATGAGTACCTGTCCGTTGACTCTGTCCGAAACAAATTGTAATATCACCTAACAGGGTGGGGTTTATGACCTCCCATAGTGGGCAGGGGGTACATACTGCGTCTTCTATCCCCTTTTATCTGTTTTTCAACATGCTTTCTGTCTTTGTCTTGGAATGAGATTACTTGGTTTTGTCCTGGCTCTGGCCGGAGTCATGGCTGGGAGGGAAAAGTCAAATGCATAGTTATTGTTTTGGGAGATGGTATTTTTTTCCTTGTAAATCATCTCTCTGTTATGTATTATTATATTTATTATTTTGAATGTATAATGTAAGCATTTGAGTGTATCCTCTTTGTTGGATTTTGTGCTTGTGTCCGGATGAGACTTAGAGGTGAACTCAAACTAAGTACATTGGTGGTATGCTCTTGGAAACTACATCTGATCCCTATTTGTTCCCAGTTTCCCTATGTCTTACTTTTTCTTGGGTGCTTTAATTGTAATTCTAGAACTTTTTACTATCCCATTTTCTTCCTTTTTACTGGCGCTGATATGACCTAAATGTATTGCAAGTGCCGTAAAACCCTTAAAAACAAACAAACAATAATATCACCTAACAGGCGTTGTGTCTCGTAGAAAACAGTCAAATTGTATCTTCCCTTTGTCCTACTTTTATGTTTGATCGATAGCTAAATCCAAGCTTTTTAATTTTCTATATCTAATAGTCTTTTGTATTCGCTCTGATATGATTTTGTGCTGTATGCACGTAAAACCTGAATAATGCATACAGAATTTGATTTTAGGAGCTATTATTTTTCCCCGTCTAATTCATCTACTTGTTCTGGATGGGGTTCCTGACCTCCCATGGTGTGCAGGGAGGTGTTGCAAGCGTCGTAAAACCCTTAAAAACAAAAACAACATCTTGTTGAATGGAAATGTTATTATTTATATAATAATCTGTATTAATCAGAGTGTGTTCACGTTTGTGCAGATCTCAAACCTCTTCCAGGAGAGAACTTTTGAATGGTCTCACTCAGCTCCTGGATGAGGTCTTCTAACCTCCCATTGGTAGGCCCCAGAGGAGCTACACACTGTGTCTTCTTTCCCTCGTATCCTGTTTTCCGTTATCATGTTCTTCTCTTTCCTAGTTTTGGATTGAGATTGCTTTTGTTTTCTTTCCTGGTCCTGGTTGTGATCCTTAGCTGGGAGGGAAACCGTACCTTTTTCTTTGAGAGATATTTTTTCCCTTGTAAATCATCTATCTGTTACGGACTATATTTTATAGACTTTAAAATAAGTCTCAAGTGCTGTAAAATTTGTAAATTTTATTTAAAAATTGAAATGTAAAGAAAAGAAGGTAAAAAATAACAATTTTATTTGATTGAATTTTGATAACCTTTCATCTAATCTTCGGCAGACATATTTGCAGGTCTAGAAACCAAACGCAATTATGAGCTTGTTTAACTCACTCAACCCGAACACCGACTGTATCCGTAGTTTACCCGGGTTACTTTAACCCCCTGCCTATTTATTACATTTTTCTGAGACAAATTATAAGTGTAGTATCAAAGCTGATGTTATTAGTTTTTGTACGTTAATGATAGTTGAATAAAACTATCTATGTACTTGCTCATTTATAATACATTTTTTTCCAATTTTGAAAAGTAGCAAAAATCTCTAGGATTGACTGAGTTAAACGTTATAATGAACAAGATTTTGCGTTGTTTTGAAAGTATTTCCATTGCGATATTAAGCACAAAACATATTCGGGTTATCAGACCTGCATATCGATCTAATCCGACGTACATTTTTAAAAACCTTGATACAGGATCAATATTGTACACCTGAGCTGCAGTTGTTGATTTCTTCAATATCTAATTTGTTTCCTACCATGACATGACCTCTGGTCGAGATTTGCTCCCGGATCGACAAAACCATTGCATTCCCCCTCTCCCTCTCCTCTCTCTCTCTCTCTCTCTCTCTCTCTCTCTCTCTCTCTCTCTCTCTCTCTCTCTCTCTCTCTCTCTCTCCCTCTCCTCTCTCTCTGGGTGGGGATCCTGACACTGTGTCTTCTATCCCCTTATATCTGTTTTCCAACATGCTTTCTGTCTTTGTCTTGGAATTGAGATTACTTGTTTTTTTTCTTGGCCCTGGTCAGAGTCCTGGCTGGGAGGGAAACAGTCAAATGCATAGTTATTGTTTTGGGAGATGATATTTTTTTCCTTGTAAATCATCTCTCTGTTATGTATTAGTATATTTGTTATTTTTTAATGTATTATGTAAGCATTTGAGTGTATTCCTTTTTGTTGGATTTTGTGCTTGTGTCCGGATGAGACTTATAGGTGATCTCAAACTAAGTACATTGGTGGTATGCTCTTGGAATCTACATCTGATCCCTATTTGTTCCCAGTTCCCCTATGTCTTACTTTCTCTTGGATGCTTCAATTGTAATTCTAGAACTTTTTACTATCCCATTTTCTTCCTTTTTACTGGCGCTGATATAACCTAAATGTGTTGCAAGCGCCGTAAAACCCTTAAAAACAAACAAATCTCCCCTCTCTCTCTCTCTCTCTCTCTCTCTCTCTCTCTCTCTCTCTCTCTCTCTCTCTCTCTCTCTCTCTCTCTCTCTCTCTCTCTGTTCTTTGCTCATATCGTGTTTATTCTATTTGTCAAACATCCCAAGAATGCCTATTTTCTGCTTTGGAAACCTTCTCATTCCTATTTATTTAAAGATCTCAAAAGGTCTATTTGAACCAGAAACAGGGGGCTAAACAAATTATCAGGAAAGAAAAATACAGGATGAAATAACAAACCCAAAAATCAGGCTGCCTGGACTGGCCTCAATCGACGCAGGCTGATTTTGGGATGCTTTTTTCTTTCTTAATTTTTTTTTAAAACTTGTATTTTGCTTTCCTGTTTCATCTGTTACTGTTTCGTAAACACTTTTTCCTGCTATTTTCATCCTACATCAGTGCCTGCTTCCGCCTAATTTGTCAGTCATTCTCATTTTGAAACCTCTCCCCTTCCCGACAGTATTGCTTGCTCCATCCCATGCAGGATGCATACTCCATCATATGGTACAAGTAATTCTGTTCGTGGGTGCCGTGTAGAAGGTGACCCCACGGCCCCATGGCATAGGCGACCACGTCTTCTCCTGCATGAGATTCCACGCTTAGTGGAACACACGACGATTGCCGGAAATCACTGGCGGCTGGGGAAATTAAAAATAAATGGAAT